>NW_028301563.1:33787500-33952500 GCF_042242905.1 Orbicella faveolata
AATTTTTTCACATGGCCACCCCTTATAGCGGTCATTTTTTGGGATGACCCCCCCCCCCAAAAAAAAATTGAACAAACAATATTTAGATTTCAACTTTTTAAATATTTCCAGGAGCCATAATCGGGGACGGAGACCGTAAGTCTCGGGATTCGCGCGCACCTATGATATGGGAGAATTTTTCTATTTTTAGAACAAATTGCGCCATCCTGACGTCATATATCCGCGCGGATTCACGCACATGTCAGGGACTCTCGCGTGGATGTTGTCACGTTGCGTGAACAAATGGTGAGAGTTGAGAGATTTCTCTTACGTATTTTACACAGCGATGGCAGGGAATAAGGCATGGAATACGAACCAGGGCGCTTATATGTAGTTTTATGATCTGAGCTAACGGAAAAGGTGGGTTTTTCAGGGTCGAAAACAAGACTTCAATCTCGCGCTGGGAATGAATAATAAGATCTGCTCACGCTAGTTGTAAGCTTACGCGTATGTTTTTGCGTTTGTTCTGACTTAAGAATATAGCAAGAAAACTCTCTACTCTGGTATCGAGTTAATTTGTGAGTTTCTCAGACAATGGTTAATCATAACCAAAACCTGTTTTGATGGTTTCTTATTGTTTCTGCTTGTTTGGTGAGTTTGCAAAAGTTTTTGAAAGGAAAGTCTGACGCGTGCAGTTAGCTCATTTGCATAGTGCAGCTCGTGCACTTTCAAGTCCGAGTCGTTGTTTTCAATTGTCAACAAATCTTGACAAAGATTTCTTTCGTTATCTTTTGTGCTGAGATACTGTAACAAATTTCACGAACGCAAAAAAGGCTGCTAACATCATGTGTGTTTCTTCAACATAAGCATAGTGAAGTTTTACACTGCGAAAATGAAAATAGACAAGGAGTTTTGATAGCTCGATCAACAAACTCGAAATCGTTATTCCAAGTTGATTAAAGAAAGCGTCATCGTAACTTTGCTGATTATTTCTGCTTTATTCACATATTTTCAGCTTAGCTTTAATATGTTCTCAAACATTTATCAATCTTAAACATATTTAAAAACTATAGAGTTATTGTTTGAGTTCGATGTACGCTTTCACACGAAAGTGCGGCGGAAGTACAATTTGTCATGTTTACTGACTGTACTGAAAACACGCATCGGCGGACGCTCTCATTCATTGACAACAGAGAATTTACTTGATTTTTCCACGAATAAAACTGAGCAGTATCTACGGACGTAAAGTTATTGGGCCTTGATGAAACATCAAGCGTTGCTTAAAATTCAAGCGAAACTCAAACTAGCAATTATTTTGTTTTACTTTTCGGTCGCGATAGACTGACAAATTCCTCGCAAGCGTGTGGCAAGAGGAGCTAGGAAACTATGAAGCCCTGAAGCTCTGCTATATCTAAATATATCCAACTAGTTTTTCGCTGTGTAATGGAAAAGCTGTTAATCTTCAACATATGTGAAATTTAAAGTGGAGTAATGTACAGCTCATGTAAAAGAAGTATCCGTCGGAACACAACTTGATCAGCGATATATATTAGCTTACAGCGGAACATGCCTAAATTCGACACTGTCTTACTTCACTCAAACTGGAGCAGCTTACGACGAAAATACTCAAGCAAAATTCCAACAGACGTGAACGCGTTGAGTTGTGGGCCAAAACCATGAAAATTTTCGGGAATTTCGGACGCCATTTCCCCCGCGCGACATCCGCAAAAATCCTCGCAGCATGTACGCGCGTGTGCTGCAGGCGATGGCGCAATTTGTTCTAAAAATAGAATTATTGTCCCATATCATGGGGACAACCCCAATACTAGAAATGGCGCGCGCTTACGGTCTCCGTCCCCGATTATGGCTCCTGATATTTCTCTATTACCCCCCTACCTCACGTTATTGTGCTCACTATGAAGACAATATTGACAATCCCTCTACTACAGAGAGCTGTTGTTTAAAAAACAAATCAAAAGAAAGAGAAGTCAATTTCGGATCTCCTAGTTATGGCTCGCCCTGAGCGTGTGGCATTTGGCCTCTCATTGGCATCTTTCTCATCCGAATTGATGAATGCAAGAATGACATCACTTGAGTCATCTTCTCCCCCAGAGTCAATGGCATCACTGTCATACTCATCATTGTCACTTTCATCCGTTTCACTGCTGTCAGCACTTGCCCTGTTGTCATTTTGGGTCAATGTCCTTGCATTTCTCAGTGTTGGCTGGCCAGCTCTGAGAGGACTCTTCTGCTGCAAACATGAATGTCTTACAATTGCCTTTACTTTCTCACTCTTGCTGCTTTTCAAATGCTGCTTCAGCCCGTGGTGGTTCAAGTACTTGTTTAGTTCTGGAACACGTAGCTTTTTAAGCTTGGTTAGATCTTCGCACAACTCAGTCCAAGGATAATCCTCATATGATTTATCTTTTGCGTCCCTACTTAACTTTGCCTTTTCTTCTGCTCTCTTTTTCCTTTTAAATTCCAGCACTTCAAGATGCTGAAGATAATCCACCACAAACTTTGATTTGACAATAAACTTATCTGCAAATAGAGCAACGCTCTCTGGGTCATATAAAACCAGCCTGCCACTTCCATGCTCTTTCTTCGCTTGGACCCTTGGCTGCCAGTCATCTGGATCACATCCTTCTTTTGGGGTCTTCTGGTAGGAGACGTAGTGGTATTCCGGTAGGCAGGAATGGTCAGGAACTGGTTTAGGGTATCTTTCTATGGGTGGTCCAGTCCATTCACAACAAAAAGAACAAATTTCTCCTACCTTTTCTTGACAGGACAACTTTAGAAACTCCCTGTTGTTCTCCCCCTCCTCATAGTGCTCATTCACAAACTTCTCAATCTTACGGAAGTAACAGTGGCCTGGAACAGAGTCTTTCCTTGCTCCTGCATTGTGATACTGAACCAAGTACGAAGTGTTGTGAAAAAACTGGAAATCTGTTGATGTGTTGTGTGAAACACATTCTTACATTTAATTTACAGATGTCTTTATTTGGAAGGTTTTTACCTCTACTCTAGTGATAGGCATGTATAAATGTTGCCCTGTGCAGGTAAAACAGAAAGCTGTTGAAGTACAAGAAGATGAGCCGGTAAGTGTTAATTTCTTGTCAGTGTTCCAATTTTTATCTGGACATTAAAAACGCATGTATGCTTCACTTTTATAATGAGAAACTTCTGTATTTTCCTATTGTAAAGATAGCACCTAAAACTGTTTGAACATTTTTAAAATGGTATGTGTCTTTTAATATATCGTTTGACTTAGGTCTACATTTCACTACACGAATACAACATCAAATGGTTACACGAACCATGATCATTCGATAATACCAGTTCAATATAATAAATAAAAAAATCGTCTTTCCTTTTCTGGTAGGTCACTAGTTCCTCCTCTGCTGATGATACAACCATACCTCAGGGTCTCCGGAAAACAAGCCTTGGCTATATTGTTAATCCAATCGGGAAAAGAGCGCATTACTACATGAGCATCATGAAAGAGGCTCATTCCAAATTGCGCAACAATGGCGAAAGCGACGAGTCGTTTAAGAAAAGGTTTACAGCTGAACGATCCAGGCAGTTTGACATCTTACAAGCAAAAGAAGCAATGTTTCTAAGTGCGGATGGCTGTTCAGAAAGGGCGAGTGAGTTTTCCATGCCAGGGTACCGGTTGAAGCCCAGTGATGGAAGAAAACTGAACTTCTCCATCAAAGAGCACAGAGCAATGGTGGAAAAGTTGAATGCCATACTGAAAGATGTAAAGGAACACGATTCCACACTCTTTCAGTCCAATGGGCTTGCTTTAAAGCAGGGCGAAGAATTTGCCCACAGTTTTAATGTAAAACAGATCAAATGTATAGAAGCTAAGTTGACGAAGGTCACCCAGGACATGGAAGCATTAGAAAATAAGAAGAGCAATTATAACAGCATATTCAAGGGCATACTCAAACAGCAAATCAACAAAAGGAGAAGGAAAAAAGAAAACCACAGAAAGTCAAATGAAAGAAAGAGGAAGCGGACTGAAAACAGCGTCCAACGAGTTTATGGAATCTGTGTTGGAAACCCGCTAGGAAATGATCTTCCACAATGCCTTGTGTACCCTCCTAGAACGGCCGTCCCGGAAGAGTGTATTAAAGTTGAGGATGTTGCCACATCGTTATTTAGAAGAGATGGGCCATACATCGCACAGCTCTTGGAAGGGAATTATTTCACCAATGCTGCAAGAAGCAGAATCACCACCAATCTTGAGCAGGAAGTCAGAGATTATGTTTACACCTTCATGTACCCTGAAGAGTACACTCTGACGGAAAGCATTGCTGCTTCTTGTAGCATTGGTGAAAGAGACTCCCATAGCAACACAAGCGGCGACGAAGAACTCGACGACAGCGAAGATGAAGATGAGTGCCAGTGAAAGTTGCATTCGAAAATAACAGTGTTAAATACTTCTTTTCAGTAGCTACAAATGCTTTTTGTCGCCAAACGTTTTTTTAAAGCAGTAGGAAAGTTTGTCATAAATTTGTATCCTGCCTTCTATGTTTATTCTGTAGCAATTTTTTTGATATTCAAACATTATCCCATTTTAAAGTTTTACTAAAATATTTCACGTGACCCCCCCTTTTTCCCTTATTTTTTTGGGATGGCCCCCCCTCGAAAGCCATTTTTTTTCGTATGGCCCCCCCCCAAATCCCACCAGCCCCCCCTACCTTATAAAAAATGAATGGTCCCTAAGTCATGCCATTTACTTTGTTTATTACTGTCTATACTTTCCCAAAACTAAATCTGCAACACAGCGGTAAATTTAAAATAGAAATTAATAAACTTAGCCGTCGTGGTTCACGTTCTCTAGACAACGCAGACTTTGGTCATTTCACGTTGTTGTTTTGCAAAGGACGGCAAAGAAATGTACCAAGAATTACAACGCACGTGTAAAACAGTTGTTCTGTTCCCGTTGTGGTTTTCTTAATCTCCCTATTAGCATCGAACATACGGCTAGTACTGTTTTTGTTGCTTTTTGGCTGGTTTGATCGTTTAGAAAAAGGTTTAGTTAAAAACATGTAATTGTGTTGTTTTTGCAAATTTTCAACACACAAAATTATGTTCTTTTCAAAATCTCAGTCTCGGGTTTATTCTTAAAATATTTTTGAAATTTCGCAAACTTCCGCCTCAATATTCTTATAAAATATATTCTTTTAACAAAAAAGAGTGTAGTGGCGCTTATAAAACAAGCTAAATTTGCAACTGTCTAGATCTGTTAGGTGCGCCAATTGCTCTAAAAAAGTGCTTAAGCTAAATATGCAACGACGGTGTTCAATTCCAAATGGAAATACGAAAAATTAGGCCCAGTTCAGACGCCGAACTTTTCATGAGCCGAACTTAATTCGAATTTGGACCGACCCAAATTATCAAAAGCACACCTGTTGATTCAGACGTCGAACTTAATTCGCCGAACTTTATTTAGTTTAAACCAAAACACATCGAAATGTCAGCGATTTTCAAGCAAAGTAAAAACTGCTTGCAAAATACGTTATAATAAGTTATGCATTAGGTTCGGCTCATGAAAAGTTCGACGTCTGAATCAAAGCCGTTCTAAAGCCGAAATTCCCGGCTGAGCTAGGCGGGAAGAACGGCTGGGCCGTTCCAAATTCAAATAGCCGTTCTTAACTGATTCAGACGCCGAACTTTTCATGTACTTAATTCAATATATTTGGTTCGGCTCATGAAAAGTTCGGCGTCTGAACTGGGCCTTAGCCGTCGTGGTCCACGTTCCGTAGACGACGCAGAACTTGGTGATTTAACGTTGGCTGTTTTGCAGAGGACGGCAAAGAAATGTACAAAGATTTATAACGTACGCGAACAGCTACTGTTTTGCTCATTAAACCTTCTGTTTAGTGATGTTCTCGTTGCCGTCGTCGTCGTGGTGGTTTGCTTGAGCTTCCTATTATTACGGTAAGTGAACGACTACATGTATTCGTTAATATGTTCAGACAAGTTCTGAGTACTTACACGATGCGTCAGCCAGCGAAGTCTTGTTGTGTGGATATTTGCTTGGAGAGTAATTTTGTAAACTGTCTGAGTGGGTTCTCGGTTTGGACGGAGAAGGCTCTGTTTTTACACCTCCTTTGATAGGTTCTTCACCTTTCACTTTACAGATCTAAGGAATTAAAATTATGCAAGAGTTACGCAAGGTCACACTAGAGAAGCTACAAACGACCAGGGCTAATTTGTGAATCAACTAATAAGACTACGACTTATACAGAACTAAACCTAGAAGTTCAATTTAGTCTATATTTAGCATAACAAAATTATTACTGTAAACATGAGATAGAAAATTATATGTGTTAGGAATTTTAAAAAGCCACCGAATCTGGACCAATGTGTGATCGCCAGATTTACTGCTGTTCCAGTATATGAACGATTAAATAAAAGAACTCTTTTAGTTAGAGAAGAGAGTGGAATTCTAGATGACGTAACGAGAATCAACGAGAATCAGCGAGAGTACAATAAAATCTATAATGAAGAATGTAATCATTGCTAGCAATACGCAATATGTACTCATTAGAGAGCACATTGACAGTCTCAGCTCTGCAGCCGGTAAAAATTAGCGTCCAAAACCAGACTCACATTTGTCACAATAGAAACAACTTGGCCAACAAATGCAACTTCTTTTTCGGTAAATCGTGATGAAATCCTCAACGTTATTGCAATGGTGTGAATCCCAAAGCAAGGGTCAGATCAACTGAAGCGGATTAAAATTAGAGCTATTTCACATTCTTCTTCCAGCGCGCGAGGCATAAGTTTCCTCGAGGCTATTGATAAATGCATATACACGTTGGCTTACTTACATGTAAATTAATACCAAATAAAGATCACGTTTCATTTTCATACAGATGGAACTCGCTAATTTGAACTTAGTCATTCGACTTCAAGCTCACTCTCCTTGAAATTGCCTTGTTTTCTTAAGTCTTTTAACTATCGACTATTTCCAACTCCCGCTATTTCGAGCCATCATTTGTGTAATTCACTTACCATTTTTCTCAATACGGCCATGTAAATGATCACTGCATATTCGTCAAATGTGTTGCCGTCCAGAATTCCCGACGAACTATCGATTGGAAATAAGAACTATTAAGGCCTATCCAAATGGGAAATGTTTGGCGACCAAACACCATCAAACATTGCTTGGTGACCAAACATTTCACCGTTTGGCCACCTTGTTTGGCGCTGTTTGATCGCGTTAAAATTTGGTCGTGTTTAAAAAAATTTGAAGGCCATCAAAAATATGATCAAACAACTTAAAACATTTCTTTTGTTCTCGTGTTTGATGGGCGATGTTTTGTTCGTTTGGACAGCCATATCAAACATGTTTGGCGAGCGCATGCGTCCCACGCTTGCTCGGCGGCGACCTCGGCGGCTTGTACCCATAGTTTGATCTGTGTTTGATCAAACATATTTAAACCGTTTGGCCACTGACTTCAACAATGTTTGATGATGTTTGGTCGCCAAGCATTTACCGTTTGGACAGGCCTTTAGAGCGTCAAGCGACATGGCTAAAAGGACGGACCTGGGTGGGGTTGAGTTATTTGTTTGCATGAATGTGGAAAATAAGAAAAAAACTCTAAGTTCCACAGCAGAAATTCCAAAGTTACTCTGACAGGCTCGACAAATACTTGTCTAGGACAGACAAGAAGAGGTATATTTATCGACCTAACACCGTGGTTCTCGAATACGACATAAGGCAACAAACATAACAGAGGAAGGGCATTGCTTATATGTACCAACAGGTAAGCTGACGCGAAGAGAATTCTTCCTTCAAAAGTAGCCTTTTTTCGCCACTGGTTACCGGTCCACACTCAAAAGCGTTCTTTCCCCGCGTTTTTCTTTTTTCGCTCTATTTATTTTTTGGTTTCTTTTCTTCTGTACTCAATGTATGCCCTCTTCAACTTGCACTTTCAACGAATAACTCGGCTGCTTAAATTTGTTTAATACTGTACCTTAGAATTTTGCTTGGAATTCCAAGACGTTCTTCGGCAACCTTCAAAACCTCGAGAAATGAGCCTTTGTCTACCTCCTTTACAAAAGAAATATTTACTTACATGAATACATGTACATGTGGCGGAGAGCACAAAGATTTCTTATTTATATAAAAAAGGATACTTTGTGAACTTCCAATTGACTCTCTTCAGTTTTGTCTCAGACAGTGCATTCCAGGTGGTCACAGAGGAGTTGATGGGAGGGGAAGGGGGGGGGGGGGTGGGCACAGAAGAAGTGAGGGTGGGTGGGGTGGGTGCAGACTGCTGAGAGCTAAGGTGGCAGAAATTCCATGGGAGGCCAGATGTCATCAATTTATCTCAAACCCCCTAGCAAGGCCCCACTAGGGTGTGTGTGGGTATCTCTCATGCCATTAACTTTTGGCCTCAACATTAACTTCCTATATCCTGTTAATTCCAATTGAAAATATTAACAATTTTCATTAACTTTCCCCCAAAATATCCTGTACCATTAATTTTTTATCTCAAGATCCCTATCTGACTAAATAGGTGAAACAAGGATTTCTTTTGACTTTAAAACAGAAAACTTTTCATAACCTGTAAATCAGTTGGGTTGATTCCGTCAGCTGGACAGTATTTAGTAATGAGCTTGGTCAGCAACACACCATCCTGCAGACTAAGAAAATGAAAAGAAATACATTTTGTACATGTACATTGTAGGTGTTAGTTAGCGTGTACACATAATTTCATTACTATACCACAAATAACAACAGTACGTCAGTTTGACACTTTGACAAAAGTTCCATTGCTCAAGAAAAAATGATCAGATTTTTTGGCTAATTTAAAGTAAAATCATACAATAAATTATTATCTACATGTACATGTATGCAACCTGTTCCTGGCAGTTGGTTAAGCAGGGGGCATCCTAAGGAACAGTGACTGAAACACAAACTCAGAAAGGCAAACGATTTTGGGGGAGCTCCTACATGTATGTATAAAAGAATTAAAGCCTGTTTGTTTTTTTAACCTCCATTTTGTCCTTTATTTCTTCAATTGTTATGCTGATACAGTGTACTTTCCGAATGCCTACCCTGGGTCCCAGAGTGCTTTTTTTTTTTAGCAGTATTAAGCCACTAATTGTGAGAAAACCTCTGCTACCCAGGGCTCTGAATGCCGGGAACACAGATCATGGAAAGTGTATTTATGCCTTGTTCCCATTTTATATATCTACTGTCAATCAAAACTAGTGTTGATCTGTATTTCAAGAAAAGTGTTACAGATCATTAATCTGCTGGAGCTATTTCATGTTCGAGGTCTCAACTCACAAATCCAGGAATGGTCCCCTTGGGTCAATTGCTGTGTTTGGTATCTCAGTACAGCACCATTCAAGAAGAAATCTCTTGCCTAGATTCACAGTCCTCTGATAAGCAGCGCGGTCTAACAATAATTAACAACAACAAAAGAACTCAACTGAGACAATTATGAGGTAATTGATTTCTTTACATATATAACACAAACCTGTGCACCCTGTATCTTGTACTATCCATATACATGTACATGTAACCCAGCGCGCAGGTAGCAGTGTACATTCTTACATAAAAGAAGATTAGCACAGAAAAAACTATAGCTCTTAAAATCTCACAGTGCAGAACATAATAATACGATTAATAATTGAAACAGGGGCTTTTCCAGGACCTAACACAAATGTTGTTTTACAACTGTGACTGTCACAATCTCACTTCATAATTTCCTGATGGTTTCTTTTTCACTCATGAATTACGTATTCTAAAGAAATTTGCCAACACATATACTAATTCAGTTATTATAAAAAACTCACTTGAACTGTGAATTTCAAAATGCAAGATGATCAGCCACAAGATATCCAAGATGGATTTGAGTTTCCCACTGGTAATGTCTAAAAAAAAAATTTACTAATTAACTGCTAGTTCCTGCATCTAACGTCCATAACCCTTCTTCACTGGCTCTAGCTGTTTGCAATAGGCCACATACATAATAAGGCAAGCAATGATTGCTTTCACTGACGCTTTCCAAATACCCCAGTATGCTGATATGTGAAAAGATAAGGCATGAGAAAAAAACATTTATTCACTTGATTGAAAGGGAAGAGGTATAAACTAAGGAATTGACTTACATTTTTCATCTTTCTACTTGATGAGGATAATTGAAGCCTCCTACAGTGCATCTACATAATTTTTATCATTGATTATACAGTTGAACCTGAATTTAGCGACACCATATTAAGTGGTCAGTTTTCAAGGTCCCAAAAATTACTTTGCACTTCCCTTAAGTACTGTAATTTTGACCTCTATTAAGTTGTCACCTCTATTCAGTTAATGTATATTTTAGAACTATTTTTTAGAGGACCCTCCTCAAAACCACCTTTAGGTGATTGGAGAACTCCTCTTAAAATATTAATTTATCATTATCATTATCATTATCATTATCATTATCATTATTCATTATTCATTATTTACAGTATATGACTACCTTCCACATGACAGCAGACATCAATTCCTTTTCCCTTCATGTAATCAATGACATATTGTACTGTCTGGGTCACCTGTGGCACATCTTGGATCTGTAATAGATAGGATTAGAACACAGGTCAAAGAAAATATGTACATGCTGTTTCTAATAAACAACTAGAATATGAGCTCAAGATTTCTATTGCGCGATAGTTGACGAGAGCGCAGCCCGAGTCAACTATCATGCATAGAAATCAAGAGCAAATAATCTTAATTGTTTTAGTATAAATCTACTAGTTTTTAAAACTTTATCTAAATCCTCTTCACAGACACTTCGGAAATGCCAAGAAGTGGCTGTCATTTTGTTAACAAGGGCACGCTGCTTCGCTACACACTATCTATCACAGAATACAGTGAGTAGCGTAGCCAATCAGAGGACGGCATTCATGATAGAACACTAGTAGATAGAAACACAGAACTAGCACAAGCTGTTGATGTAATAAAGGCAAGAGTAAAGACAATAACATTTTGATAGTCAAAATAAACAAGGAGTTTCCTTTTTTTTCATCACAGAATTTTCTAAAAGAAATAGAAAACATGTTCTCCATGGTTCTATCAAGTCAGAGAAACACTCATTGAAGTTTGGATGAACTTGAAAAAGCTGTGGAAACACTCTCCTATCAGCTCATGTTCACACTGCATTTCCTGCTCTCCCAAACTTCCACTCATATTTCAACAACTCAATAGAAACAGAGTACATGGTTTCTACTTCTTAATTAAGCCTTTCTGTCTATTGCCTTTTGTTTGCTTTTGTTTTCTTTTAAATATTGTTTTAAGATTAAGAAATTTACAAAATTAAAAATTAAAAAATTAAATTAAAAAAAACATATAAAACGATGTAAAATAAAACTTAATTGATTTAACAAAATTATCAGTATGTGTAATTAACAATGCACTTCCTCATTTACCTGTTGGTGTTGAGTTATATCATGTCCTGTGGTTGACTTGATCAATTGACACAGTACAATGCCATCCTTTAAATCCTCAGCCAGATCACTAACTGTTCTTTTATCGCCAATTTGAGCTAAACAGCAATTGACCCATGCTTTATACACCTGTCAACAAGAAAAAAATTCCATAATTATCAGGCTACAAATCAATATACTATTACTTATATAGGCTACCAGTGAGTCTCCTTAACATGATTCTAGTACACATTATCTAAGGATATAACATACAGCACAGTGGCCTCAGGTTTAGTGCGCTCGCCTGTGGATTGAGAGGTCTGGCTTTGAGCCCTGGCTGGGGACACTGTGTTGTGTTCTTGGGCATTAGACACCTTACTCTGACAATGTCTCTCTCCACCCAGGCATATAAATGGGAACTGGCGAATTCAATGCTGGGGGTAACCCTACAGTAAGATGGACTAGCATCCCATCCAGGGGAGGGTAGAAATACTCGTAGTCACTTCTGTTCATGCTACAGAAACCTGAGATAAGTGCTGGCCTGATGGGCCACTTGGCTGACAATTATGCAGACTTTACCTTTTTTACCATATTTGAGCTGGTTAAACTGACTAATTTCTCTAGCTTAGTGAGAGCTTATTGTTAACCAGCTAAAATAACATCAGAAAAGAAAACAAAGTCTCATGGGAAATTTTAAAGGTGCACTTGGCAAGAAAATCTTATGCCATTACAAGTACGGCATTCAAAGCCTTTTTGGGAGGCACAATTGCCTAATTAATACAGTATTGAACTCAACAGTCTGATTTGATTCATAAATGCAAAAATTATTAACTTATGACTTTGTGACGAACTCGTCAATATCTCTGCCCCAAACCCACTCCACTGTCCCCCACCCCACTCCTGACCCTTCTCAATTAGCTGTATTGTAAAAATGTTCTATTACAGAATTTATAAGGGAACCATTTTGGTTAATAAATACATGGTCTGCAGGGTGTTATAAAGTCGTGACTAAAATGAGAAAACTAATCAAAACAAATGAAAGTTCTAGAGATTAGGCTTAAATCTCGAAAGGTTTCGGGAAAATACAACACAGATGTAAAGCGATGCAAATGATTGCAAAAATAGCCCAGTGGTAATCTTAAATATAAACAGACAGACGTTGTTAATACTTTAATGCTTTGGTTATTAAGCATAAAGGTAGTCATATTTCTGTTTAATTTAAAGCTTAATCCTTTTTGCGGCACGTTTATAACTGAATAATCTGCCAGCCTTATTAAATTTTTTGAAGTACAGTATATATTATGGTCGTAATGGATTGATTTGCTTATAAGTATCAAATGATTATTTTGAATCCAGTGTCTACTCTAGAAGACACTGTGAACTAAAATTACGACAACACGACGAAAAGATGAATCGGAACTAAAGTTCACTTAACAAAACAACGCACTAAGTAATTAATTTCGTCTATAGTTGCTTACATGATCAGCTGTAAGCGAGGCTATGAATTTTTCCTGTGCGTCGACTTTGACACATGTTTAGCAGTTATCGATCATTTAGGCTTCACTGGTCGTCTCAACAAACAATTTGAGCATTGAGACGAAATCGAAACTTCGTATAAACTTCAAACGACACAGAGGAACCATACACAGTTTTGAAAAGCGTAAATGAGTTAGAAGGCTTACTGTTATAGATCGAGTCATTCTAGTTTAACACAGTGAGTTCCTAAGGAAAAAACGAACTTCTTACCTCAACTGGTGATCCAGATAACTTTCGACGTAAAGCCATCGCATTTCTTCACTCAAAAGGCGCGACGAGCAACGGTTGTTTTTTCAAACATCGCCGATGAAAAATTCAAAATGCGTGCAGAAAACATCATCGGGCGGTTGCGGTAGAATCTACATTCGAAATCAACCCGCGAAGGTCATCAAAAAAATGCCGGGGTGAAAGATACGTTTCCTGTGCAGTGGAGTGGAGAGAATTTAGGCTCAAGTTTGCATCACAAAGTTTGAAAAATTCAAATGGGCGAACAAACTCGCTTCGGTTCGCCGGCCGTTTCACACGTCCGTCACGCTTCATTAAATAAACCTGTCAATAAACCAGACAGCGCTAACAAAGGATCACAGAACAAACAGAAACAGCAGGAAATTAATTCATAACCGGAGTGAAAAATACATACAGCTGCAGATAGCTGGTTGCTGTAAATGTCGGCCTAGCTAAGATATGTTTGTGGACTCCTTTCTTTTGGCTTGGATGTTATATTGTACAAATATGGGGGCAATTGTAACTGTTGCGTGACAATTTGTCACGCAATTGTAGACCCAGAAATTTGGCTAAAATGTGAGGCTTTTCTGGAAGTGTTTTCTTCCAGTGTAGCTCCTAAAGACGTAGTTCAAAATGTCGTGACGAAGTTTTTGCTGACTCACCTGAAAGTTCGCAGGAGGAGGAATGAATATATCGCACACTTTATTTGAACTGCGGCTTGTTTTGAGAACGAGTCTCTGACGCGCTTTACTGAAAAGCTCACTAACAAAGAAGTCCCTCATATGCCACGCTACAAAAGCCCTTTGCTGCAACGCCAAAAAACTTGACCGTTGTTTCAGGTTATTTAGAATGTTACATGCATGTAAGAAAACTGTATGGAAACAAATGATGAATTCCACTAGCTCGAAAGCCACGAGCTTTCTTCAGTCTTTAAGATCATGCAAAGAATCATCTTGTTTGTCTGACCCCGAAGAATAAGGGCTGTGTCCTAATATAGTTTTCAGCTTTGCGTTTTTTTTTTCTTGGTTCATTATCAGTTCCAGCACCTGGTCACAGCTGATTATAATGATATTGTCTACAGTGACAGGTTCCGCTACTTCTATTTTGCTAGTCTTGCTACGGCGGTCCTTGAAATTTAAGTGTTTCCAGAAAATGCCCATTCCACTCAGCTCACAAAACAGGATCGCACTTAAGTATTTGAAAGCTTTGACATACAACATCAAGCGATTATGGCCACACATGCTCATTAGAATAGCATCATTAGAATCAAAATGGGCGTGGCTTATTCAGTAAAACGAGAAGCTCTGGGTACAAGAAATTTGTCAATCCCAAATTAGCATGAATTACTATTGCGGGCACGGAGCAGAGGGGTTGGGGGCCTGTTCGAGTTGCGCAGTGTTCAGCGGGATTAGAGTTTGAAATTAGTTGCCGTTAGCAGAGTGGCACATTCTACGGTCAGCAGCCTTCAGCGTGTACAACTGTAAATGTCGTTTTTCTTTTTCTTGGTATGCACGAATGTTTGTTTCCGATTGTTTATATCTCTTTAGTGCTGTCATATTATTACATCGCTGTCACTTACTTACACTACGTTAAATTAGGATACCCTAAAAGGTCCTAAAACCCCAAGGGTGGCACCACTGTCTTGGTCGGGGGCACACATTCCCTTACTTTTTCCAGCTGCTAGTGTTTCGGGTTTTCGAGTCCGGCTTGGTGCACTTAGTTTTCGTATCTGTGTAACATCTGCTAAAATCGGATAAATGGCACGGCGGCTCGGCTGTCCAACGCGCCCAATTTAATCACGATGTGTATCCGGATGGGTAGTGGAGGCAAAATATTCGTGGATCGAGACTTGTTTTATTGTTTGTTAGTTGCATGAACATTTGTACTAAATTAAACTTATGGAAAATAACAGTTTAATATATGGTTCTTTATGAGTATTCCTTAATTTTGAGATGGACTTTAAAATTAAAAAAAACAAACAAACAAAAACAAACAAACATATATAGTTTTGCCAAAGAGTGTCCTCCATGCTAGAATAAGATTATTCACCCTTGGCAAGTCAACTGGTAATAGACGAACAAAGACACCAAAAACTGACTGAACGTACAGTAAAACCCGCGTGTATTAGAGAACCTAGTGGTTTAAGAACCTGCTGGCGGAAATTTGCTGTTTTAAAATCCAAAAATATAAGAACATGTTTGGCCATGTTTGTGGGAGGCGCGGTGGCCTCATGGTTAGTGCGCTCGTCTCCGGATCGAGCGGTCCGGGTTCGAGCCCTGGCCGGGGACATTGTGTTGTGTTCTTGGGCAAGACACTTTACTCTCACAGTGCCTCTCTCCACCCAGGTGTATAAATGGGTACCGGCGAACTTAATGCTGGGGGTAACCCTGCGATGGACTAGCATCCATCCAGGGGGGAGTAGAAATACTCCTAGTCGCTTCATGCTACAGAAACCGGGATAAGCTCCGGCCTGGTGGGCCACTTGGCTCGTATGCAGACTTTACCTTTTTTTTGGCCAAGCAAGTCAAGCAGGTTCTTATATGTGGGTTACGGTTAAACTGTATGAACTCTTGTTATAGAGGCAGCACGACACACTTTCTGTGTTCAGTTGTGTCAGGCTTATCGTAATACATAAGTGAATGAATGGTGTATATTTTAGGGCTAAACCCAATTTTTTTTCCTTTTAATTAGCTGCTATATCTCCTTCCAAGAGAACATGATCTGCTCCTTCATAGAAATTAAGAACGTGAACCTACTTAGCCTAAATTGCAAGTACGTACTCGAAAATACAATAACCTACTCTGCCAGACTTAAAAAAAAGGTGGGGTCTAACGTGGGTTTTTACTGTATGATAAAACTGCAAGAGGATCTCTTAAAAGCTGTTGATATCTGCCGTTATGGCTTCGTTGGCAATACTTGGTATATAATCATGACATGTATAACATGTAACAAGAACTTTGATGGCATATAAAGGCATAAATAAAGAGCCCATTCCAAGAACGTGCAGAGAACTGTGAACTCGCGGCCCTTACTTGGTGTAGAAGGCACAGCTGTCGTAAAACAATAGAGAACAAAAGGACAAAAGAACGAGGAAACAATAGGTTTGTGACGTATACTCTTTCCTCTGCACCAGGAAGGCTCCGAACTCGTCTTTGATAAATTTTGTAATGGTTTAGTTGTTTAGTATTTCTACTCCCCCCATCCAGGGGGGAGTAGAAATACTCCTGGTCGCTTCATGCTACGGAAACCGGGATAAGCTCCGGCCTGATGGGCCACTTGGCTCGCATGCAGACTTTACCTTAGTTGAAATTAAGCTATCAAATGAAAGATTAACGAAAAAACGTTAATGGTCAACGTTGCCATTTTATTGAATGAAAAGGAAGATTGATGTAGACAGCAACAAAAGTGAAATTCCAAAACAAAAATGCATTTTGAATGGCAGTAATATCACAGGGTTCCTCTCAGCTCCCCCCTCGGAATTGGAATTGGCAACTTAGCAAATGAGACTAAATTAGTCCACAGTACTGAAGATATTCAAAAGTATTAGCTTCTTACAAAACCTGTTGTGCTGTATTGCCGTGCCAGTAAGAAACTTAGTCGATTATAAGCTTGAAGTTTACATAAAAGGTAAATTAGCCCCTTAACACAAATGATAGTAGTCACACCCCGTGATGGGCATTCTGTAAAATAACATCCTCTAGTACTGCTAAACTTATATTTTGGATTCGTTTTGTTGTAATCACAGGCTCTCATTTCTATATTCGTTTCTTCCTTGAATGATCTATGCTCTTTGTTCCTGAGATTTCGGACGTAGGACTTCTTGACTAGCCTCTAATTCGCAGCTATTACTTGGGTGACACTTCATGACGTTACAGGACATTCCTATATTGCGTGACTATGGTGAGGAGATTTTTCTTCTCGAATTACGTGGTGCAAGTTGTCGCAGAATACTTCTTGGTACACGTATCACATTCCACGCTACAGCACCACACAAACCTACACCGGCACTTAACCTGTTTAACTTGTTCGATTGTGAGATGTTTCAGTCCGCAAGAGTTACATAGCATGCGGCATTTGGTTGTGGTGACGTCATCGCTACTACATATTCTTCCCAGCATTCCCGGAGATCCCACGGTGTCGTTACGTACGCAGTAGTCTGGGGAGGAGTCGAGGTAAACTAGTTTTTTCTCTTTCTTTTTCTCGCTTAGGTTACTTTGTTCTTTAAGCTTGTTTTTCACGAACGTCACTTGCAAGGCATTGCGGTACTTTAGCTTCAACTTTGTTCCAATGACTTCAAACGGCGCCAGTTGCCTCCAACAAGTTTTCAAATTACAACTTCCAGTCACTCCATGGCATTTACACTCTCTCTTCAGGCTTAATCGAACAACCTATTATGAAGGAGAGGAAGCCTTAATTGATTTGTTCTAGGTTAAATCTGTTCACCAGCAGGCACTCAAAGGAGTCCGGTTACTGCTACCGATATCCATTCATATCATTAGGCTAAATATGAGCCGAATACACTGTGGCCACTGTAAAACTTAAATGACTACCCCCCACTCCCCCCCTCCCCCCAAAAAGCCATAAGCGACCGACAACATGGGTCCAACCCCAAAATCTTTCAAGCCAAACCGCCTACCCGACACAATAACCTTGTTATCGCTCGTGTACAGACTATCATCTGCCTCAAATCCAAGAAGGGCATTTCTAAGTCATAATCTTAGTTCACGAAGAAACTGGAGACGAGATGGTTGGCGTGCATGGCGTCCTACGGCAATCAGCATAATTTTATCTCCCTAAAGTAAGTCTACAAAACAATGAGGAGGGGCAAAATAAGATAAAGAGTAAGTCAGTTAATCCCCCTCATTATTATCCTCCTTATATTTATCCCTTCATTATTATTCCCCTTATTATTACCCCCCCCTTGTTATAGCCGAGCCTTTTTCTTAAGGTAATCCCTCTCAGACTTTGGCGCAGTGTTGAGAGCGCCCACCTCCCACCAATGTGGCTTGGGTTCGATTCCGGCCTAGTTCTCTGAGTGGGTTGAGTTTGTTGTTGGTTCTCGCCTTGCTCCGTGGGTTTTTCTCCGGGTTCTCCTGTTTTCCTCCCTTCTCAAAAAGCAACATCTTCAAATTCTAATTGGACCAGGATAGAGGACCCGCATAAAGAATCCTAAGTCTGACGTGGCTTCTTCCCTGAATATTTTAAGAAATGAACTTTTTTTTCAGATATTGTACCCAGTACCCACGTGGATAAAGTTCTCGCGCAAGTTGCGCGGATGCATGTTTTTTTGGAGGATGAAAATTCGTGTAAAGCCTCTTGCATTGATTATTCTCAGACCCACCTGAGATTCCTGAAGCGAGGAGTGATGTAAAAATAACTAGAGAGGGATTGCTTAAAGAATGAAGTCTATATGGTGAATTAATTCTCTAACATGTACCCTTCATCTTTTCCTGGGAGGGGTCGTGTCAAGTGTAATCATCATTACCTTTCTTCCTATTTCATTGTTGTGCAAGTTAAAAGCCGTCCGCGCATTGTACCCGTTTTCCAGGATGTTGATAAAGCGACTCGTCTCCTTCTCTCCAAACCGGATGTTATCTCCACATCCGCCCCACTGCCAGTCACCGTTTCCGCTTCGTTGTTTCTTCACGGCGCATCCACATCCGGGTATTTTACCCTGTCGGCACTGGAGCGTGATCTCGTGGATGATAGCCGCTGTACTAATAGCGTGGATAAACGCTGTCT
This sequence comes from Orbicella faveolata, assembly GCF_042242905.1. Taxonomy (NCBI): domain Eukaryota; kingdom Metazoa; phylum Cnidaria; class Anthozoa; order Scleractinia; family Merulinidae; genus Orbicella; species Orbicella faveolata. The sequence goes on from NW_028301563.1 coordinate 33,806,425, forward strand.
CACGAGTGGCTGCGAGAAAATGGCGAGGCAGAGAAGTGTAAGGTTATCTTTTCTATGACAAATACTCTGTGCGGAAAGAATTAATTTTTTCACGTCTCACCCGCTTATCTGGACTTCAAAAGAAAATCTGTACTGCTTGCAACCTGTTGACTACTACAACGTTTGAAAATCAATAAAAGGACGTAAAAAGTTCAAACTTTGATGTAGGATGCAATTGAATGACAATGTTAAATGGTTCAGTCGATCTAAGTATATTTTTTGCCAAGACACTTAATTTTTTTCTGACAATACCTGTTGTAAAGTTTAAATCAATTTCTCGCTACCAAATAACTTAAAAATCAAAATTCAATTTTATAATAGACCTTTTCATGGTTTCTGACGCCATCTTGCTTGAGGGGCAAACAAGGCAGATATTACAATAAATGTATGGGAAAAATGGAGAATCTAACGCGTAACAACTCATGTAAAATTCGAGTTCTGAAGTATTTATGAATTTAAAACTAAAAATGCGAGGCTAAAGACCATACAGATCACATTTGAGGGCAATCGCCTCGCTAGAAAAGCCACAATTAAGGTTTCCATTTTTCCATGTAAAACCGAGTCGCAATACGCGGGAAAATTTAGAGACATTTGTATGAAAAATTAAAAGAACAATTACTCGCCTAACAGTTAGTCTATGTTCTTCAAATGTGACTTTCGGTTGGGTGTCTGTTCCTTGCAGCTCATTGAATACTCAGAACCTCAATCACTCTCAAGTTGCCGGGCATCGAACTTTTAACTTTTCCGCAATTATTGCTGTGTAAATCCCTAAATATCCCGAAATTTTCTAAAAATATCTAGTTATCTCACAATTTTAAGCTTATCTAAAATTAAATCGAGACTACCTGTCTTTCTCGAGTGTCACCGGGCTCTACGTCATCTTCAATGGAAATTAAACTCACTGAAGCTTCACTTGGCTTCTCCGCCATGTTTAAAACTTACTTCCCTTGGAATGATGGGATACATTAGCAATAGGAAACACCGCTGCACAATTGGATTGCAGTGTAGCAGTCACCAATTAGTAAACAATGGGGCAAAATCATCATTTCATAGGAATTTTAAATAAAGCGTCAAAGAAAATAAAACAATTTTTTCTTCAGAATCGTCTAAAAATCCCCAATAAATCCCATCTTTTTTTCTGAAAATCTTAAAAAATCCGGCTTTTTGTTTCTAGGCCTAGTCAAGATGGCGTCAGAAACGGTGAAAAGGTCTATTTTAAGAAATCTTCACTCACCATATGGCAGAGTGGTTTTAACAAAGATTGGCAGTTCTTTAATCACGTGTTTGTTATCTAATGTGCAATTCCAGATCTCATTCCTGAAAAGTTTTCGACATTCCTCTAAAGCACGATGACCTCCGGCTTTCACAATGCTTGACAAAATCGGGTAAGTCTGGAAAGAAACCGAATAAAACAAACTTTTATAATATGGAAATGTATATTCAGTGCAAAATAAATAATGTCCAAGGAGAGACAGTTGTTACTTAATTATGTTCTAATATTTATAAATTTAAACCAGGATATTCGTTTTTGTTTTGTTTTGTTTTGTTTTTTTCAATAACTGAGAGATGTGAGTGTTGTTGTTAGACCAGAAGTCTAAAACATGGCATATGGGAGGTTGAGCAAACCACCTCGACGACGACAACGAGAACGTCACCAAACAAAAGGTTTAATGAGCAGAACAATAGCTGTGCACGTGCGTTATAAATCTTTGTACATTTTTTTGCTGTCCTCGGCAAAACAACGTGAAATGACCAAGTTCTGCGCAGTCTGGGGAACGCGAACGACGACGGCTACTGCTTCGTATTTCCATTTGGAATATAGCTTGAGCACGTTTCTTCATCCACTGGCGTACTGAACAGATCTAGACACTTGCGAATTTCGCGGGTAAAATATAAATTCATTTTTGACTAGGCGTCGTCCTCGACGTCGCTGATGTCGTTGCTTAAGCTCCTATAATCCCGTCTAGTTGGTAATCTATATGGGCGGTGAAAATGTGTTGCTGATGGAGACTACAGATTCAAAGTGCGGAAAATCATTTACAGATTTCCTTTTTCCGCACTTTCCCCTTTCCTGCGGCGGAAATAAGGCTAGCTTACGAAAGGAGGATTGGCGCCAAAAATCTCAATAACGGATGAAGACCTAACCACACGCGTCAAGGGTCGCACTGCTAACAAACATTTCTTTTTATCTTAGAAGGCACCGCCCCCGACTCGACTCCTGCGTGAACTCAGGTATAAATAGCGTTGAAAGGGCTGTTTATAACCTTGCAGAATTGGCGATCAAGATGCCTCTTCGCTCTGGTTAGTACTGCTAGGCGATTCTGTCTCTTGAATGCGCTTTAAACTGAAACTAATCCCACATTAGCCACGCTTTTATGGAACAAGTCCCGTTATCTTAATCACTCAACGCAGATGAAAACAGGCTAAGAACATTTAGCACTTCAAAGAAAACCGGTGTTATCCAAGATTAGCTATTAGAAGGCTTAGGATGTTTTCGTCTTCTTTTCGGTTTCTATATTTAACTATTTCTTCTCTTCGGCTTCTTTTCGGCTTCTATATTTAACTTCTCCAAATATTACCGTCAACTGAACAGATAAAAAGTAAAAGAAACCTAGATCAGCGATTCAAACCAATTTAACTATTCCAAAATAATTTATTTTCACTTGTTTATTTTGTCCTAAACTTTGTTTTTACTTTGAGATGTCTTCATAAAGATTGTAACGCAAATTTAGGAGTACATACAACAGGGCAATTAAATTGAGGAGGTTTGATAATCCTGGATTTTTTTTTATAATCGCATATTAGTGTTGATCTGCTCAGTTCAGCCAACACGGCCTCCTGAAGTGATATGAAGGCAGTGCCGCCAAACATGTTTTCATATCAGTGTTGAGCGGACAGTTCACTGTATGAGGAAAAACTCTGAACGAGCAAGAATTCTTTGTGAAAGTTCCATATGTTCTTGAACATTGGGATGGGTGAGCGATTCTAAAGAATCAACAGCATCTGTACACAACACAAGACTGAATGCATGCCAAGTTGATTATCGAGATAAAGCACTGCCTTGGATCTAAAAAAATCATTTTGCAGAAAATTGAAAAGGATATATTTATGTGTATCATGGCTCAATACTTGCTACGTTCTTGCGCAGTCAGTAACAAATAGCTAGTACCACGTGAAAGTACTGCTCAATATCTTTCATTTGAATGGTCACACATTAGGGTTTCATCCACAGACTTAAAAATAAGAATCACCTTGTACAGCATAATAAACAGTACCACATGAAAGTGCTGCTCAATAGCTTTCATTTGAATGGTCACACACTAGGGTTTCGTCCACAGACTTAAAAATAAGAATCACCTTGCACAACATATTGTACGAGTAATATACAAAGCTATGTGAAAGTACTACTCAGTAGCTCTCATTTGAATGGTCACACACTTTATCTTCAGCCTGAGTAAAATGTTGAACCACCTTGTAAAACATGATCAACAGCACCACATAACATAGACGCGGTTATTTCAGCGGGAGGTCTGGGGCAAGCGTCAGAAAAGAGGCGTCGCAGGATCCTTAACACTCTCGCTTTTGGTGTTTTACACCTTGAAAATCGGAAACTACCGTCGTGCAGTTTGCACATAGCTGAGTTCTACATATTGTGGCTCTCAAATGAATTTTGTAAGATTTTATCTCATCCGCAGATTAAAACAGAGTTAGAACCGCATTGCATTACTCTGCCAGAATTTTACATGAATTTAATTAAACTTGGACGAGGAACAAATTCACCGGATCATCTGAATATCGGATCGAGGCAGATTATTGTCCTAATTCCTAAAGGCTCTTTACTTAATAACGTAATAAATTATTAGAGTGGCTTAGATTTTTTCAGTAAATTTCTAAATCTGTAAAATTGGAATGTCAAACATACCTTTTGTCGAAGAATGTTTTCTGGACTGGTCAACTTGATTCTGTGAACAAAAAAGTGTTCGTCAAGGGACCACACAAACTTCTAGAAACTAAATTTCTGATTTAGTTCTCCAAAAAGCCTTTTCTAAGGCGTATGTCGGCGGGTGTAGGGGTAGGGAGGGAATCGTTGGTTCTTTGGAAAAAAAAATCACTTGTGTCTAAATCAACACAAAACAATGGTGCGGTAAGTCGAAAAATCTAAATTCCCCAAAATTAAAAGCAGTTCTCATAAAAACCAAAATCAAAATAAAATTAAATGCTTACATTATGGAGCAAGTACAGTAACGATATAAATTATGAATGCAGTGGCAGCATATAATTAATGAGTTCATAGTTCATAATTAACGGGTGTGTGGCTTATCAACAGTTGGCAGGATTTTTACTTCCATTGTTGAGATTAGCAGATTATTCGAGGGGAGTTTACTCAGCAGGGAAGGTGGGGGACGGAGTAAATAGACAGCATATTTTACGCTGCATGCTTTCGAACTCTTCAAAATGAACGGGAAATTCAATAACATTGGCACAGTTCTAAATGTTCCAACAAAGGTTAACATGCTAAAATGAACGCAACCCTGATCAATCCACAACAATTTTTGAATCGTTTCGACAGATTACCCTAACACCAGCTGTTTCTCTAGTGGCATTGCAATGATTGTACTTTGTCCTGTGCATGTATCCACAACAAATATTGGATCTAACAAAGTAAACTGTTGGCGCGGAAGCACGCGCGGTGTTCATGTCGGGGCGGATTTCTTGCACAGTGGTAACTCCCTACTATTAGCGACTACTTGAAAACCTGACCGCAAGTTGCCATCCATCAAGGGGACAGAATGCGTAGAAGGCTGCCTTTCATCCAGGAGCGATGAGAAGTGACTGTATTCACAGGAGATTGCAATAGCGATGAAATTAGAAGTTCATTGTTCACAGTAGTTTATACTTACTCCGTTATGCTTTGTCCTAGCCGTGCGCTCACTAATGAGGCGACAAGAATCCGTAAATACGCTGTAGCCATCTTCATGTTCATCTGCTACTTTCAAGGGTTTTGCAATACTTGAGAATTTCAGGTCATCGGTGAATAACTCTATTGTATCCTTGTACACCCAAAGCCTATTAAGTTTAAAACAATTAGTTTAAGTCAAAAACAAAATATAATTTCCGGCGTAAACGTGGCACACATTAGCTGAAACTGTGAGCTTAGTTCAGATTTATGATTATATCACCCATTGGGGGAGGGATGGGGGAATACTCCCTCAGATAAGCAAGACAGGCATAAATTGTGTCAAAGAGTATGGTTTTCGAGCCATTTTGGTTTGAAACTGTAACTGTATGTAAGAAAACAAAATAAAAGAAAGTCCAAACCATCGATTTCAACACTTTGACCGAAAATAGGGAATGGTTTGTGCAATCTGTTCAAGAAATGGCTGTTTGATTTTTTGAAGGGACAAATTTTTAGAGCATCTTAAAGTATTTTATTACGCATTATTCTCCTTCTGTTTCTAAGTATAGTTTCACTATTAAACGTTGAGAATTTAGGTTCTAGTTAAATGTTTACGCAAACCTAGGCAGTTCATCATGAGTGGGGTGGGGACTGAATTAGGACCAATTAGTCTGAAATAGGAAAATGGCTTCAAGAAGTACGACCCACACCCCCACCCATATTTTCAGGAGATACGACACCTCCTTCCCCGCCCCCCCCCCCCCCCCCCCATCCTCATGAGTTATATAAAACAGGCCGGAATGATTATTATACGGAAAGATTTTCATAAACATATCATTATTCACGGTAAGGCGTGGAGTGTAATGTTAATATCTCAAGCGGTTTATTTCGCCTTAAAACCCCTTTCGAAATATGTGGATTATTGCCCGCATGGGAAGGATGTAGACAAGATAACTCAGTACTATACTATAGTCCATGGACTTGCCAACTGAGCAAACAAGTTAATCGAGTTTAAATAACCGTTATTCCGAACGTTTGATTTGGATTTTATTAGGGAGCTTGATGGTGATCATTGTGCACCATGACAAGTGCTCACATTTTAAAGTTGTGTATGATTTATAAATTATAAGATGATTACTGTGAAATTCAGTAAACCGTAAATACCAGAAATATTTTATAGAACGCTATTGTGTAGCAAAAAAAAGCCAATTAGGCAAGAGAAAACTAAACCGCAAACAGCAGCTGTAATTTAATAGTTGTGTTGTAAGGATTTGCTCGCGTGTCGTGAACTTTATTGTGATTGGTCAGTACACAATTGACCTTTCAGAATCAAATCAAAGTGCTATTCTGAGCATTCTCGTCCTTATCGCTCTCATAAACAAGCAAAAATGAACACCAATTACAGACCCGAAGGTAAAGCGATACCCAGTGTCCGACCAATCTAAGACCCACTTTCAGACTAAAACACAACTCAAAAACCATACTATTGAGGGTTACCTACAGCCGGCATACAATTAGAATTACAAACTAATGATACGAGATGCGTAGGATCTGTGAGAAGGCTGGTCACTAGCCATGTCACAAAGCGAAGAGCCCTCAGAAGGAGAGAGGGGATTTAATAGGAATTGCACTGTATGATTACACCCCCCGGGGGTGCTCCTTTATATGGGCCATGTAGCAAGATCTCATGAGGAACTAGATAGGTACGTATGTGTGGCCCCAAAGGGTATTGTTTTAAACGGTTTTGGTATGAAAAAGGGTATGGATTTTTCGCCCAGGTCTAAAATAGGGTGTGGAAAATCACAGATTTTGGTCTGAAATAGGGAACAGGTTTTAAGGTTCGAACCGCACACCCCCACCAAAAACTTTGTCGACTATCCCCCCGGCATATATACTTGACAAGAGGTCTTCATGACTTCAAGAATAGGATTACTGAATTAAGGTGCGTGCTTTCAAAAGACGCAAAGTTGTGATGTGATGAAAAATTAACACTAATGTGCTATCCTGTTCAACTCGATGTTTCAAATCAGCCAAAGATAACTGTTAATTGCTGATTCATTTCAGAAAATCTGAAAATTGATGAACTCTTCCGCCGAATCCACAGATAATTTGGGATGGGAGAGTTTATATATGCCTTTTATTACCTTGTATTCTGTAACAGTTATGTGTGACTGGAATTTTCACTTAATCAGGGTTTTATCCGACAAAGTATTTCCGGGGAATAACTGAAAAACTGACCGGGTTAATTCCTGCAGAAATGTATCGGTGCCTAACACCGTTATCACGAAAGCATTTGCTGTAAACCCATGCTCAAAAACATCATTAATCATTGGAAATTATCTCTCGCAAGCATTCTGAGTTTTGACCAATCAGCAATCAGTTTGCTGACTGTGCAACAGTCTTTCCGAGGACTAGCGGCGCCTGGAAACTTGCCTGCTTTCTAGTTTAGATTTATTTCATTTCCTTAAATTTTTTGTAGTTGTTTTTGTCTCATCCCAGAAACTTTTACGGAAATGAACATACTACCACTCTGCAAGATTAGGGAGCTTAAGCAAAACACGGCGACAAACGGCAACGAGAACGTCACCAAAACAAAAGTTTAAAAGCGAGTAGAACAATAGCTGTGCACGTGCATTAAACATCCTTGTATATTTCGTAGCCGTACCCCGCAAAACAACAACTTGAAATGACCAGGTTCTGGATATTTTGCAAAACGCGAGCCACTATGACTAATTTTTCGTATTTTCTCTTGGTACTGATCGCTGGCGTTACATATTTAGTTTGAGCAAGTTTTTAGACCGATCGGCGGGTAAACAGATCTAGATTATCGCGAGATTCAGAGGTAAAATATAAATCCCTCTTTACTAGGCGTCTTCCGTGCTTGGCAACGGCGCCGTCATTGCTTAAGGTCCTCTATATCTTATTCTGGGATCACTTCAAAGCGACGTCTACTTTATTTCAGTTATTATATAACTGTAGTTTGCGACAAAAAAATTAAGTTAGTGAATCTGAAGATCTGACTTCTTATACAAACATCTACCCTCATATCGAAAGCAGATTTTCTCTCCAATATTGTGCCGAAGATGATCTCTGGTATTATTTACTTCTCCCTTACTAGGTTCCGCGATTTTACCGTTCATTGTAATGCGTATTGACCGATGCATTTCTGCTCATCGTGGACACAGGCTATGCCTTCCCGTTTCTTCTATCGTCCACACTGATTCGATCGAAAACTACCCATTGCGTTTTGTCCGTCCATAAGCATGCACTGGTGCTAGAGGGGTCCATTTTCAAACATCGATGCGCCTGAATCCTCTATTCCTTCTACTATTGGAAAAGCGAATTTGAAATATTTTGCCTCAGTGATTCAAGATAATTCTGTTTTTTTTTAATTTATTAAAAAATAGCAGGTATTTACAGGGTTTATTGAAATATTTAGAAACATATTTGTGCTATTGAGAAATTTTTTGAGAATCAGTCTGAAAAGACACTAAGACGATTCAACGTGATATCTGTGGAAAGGCCTAGTAAATATACGTGTTTTCCTGATTATTTTCGCATAAAACGATCTCGATTGTACAAGTTGTAGACGATGAAAAAACGCATTGACTAGAACGCATCGACAAAATCTTATTATAGTATGAATGAGACCAAGGTCGATCAGGACCGGGTCCGAGAGAACGAACAGGGAGAAAAACAACACACTGTGTAATGTTTCAGAGAAGGATCATAAGTCAGTTGAAAACAGGTGACATAGTTCATGTAATCCCTTGCTAAACGGTTTAGTGCTTTTGTTTTCTTTTTGTAATCCACTTACGTCAGTTGGGACCAACAATAACGTGATTAACAAAATAACCACTCAAACTCCTTTGGCCTAAAGACACTTGAAAACTGCTCTGACATGTCCGAGGAATTTGAGAGTTTCCTTGGTAAGCACAACCCCTTCCGAAGTACAATGTTCTACAAAATTAATGAGCGGGTAAGTCTACTAGGACTCAGTCTGTCAGTGCAGACGTGAAAAGACCCGAGCAGTAGTCTGACAGTTGTAGAAAAACATCATCAAATGGCTTAACGCTGTTCCTATGCATATTAGTGAAGATTTGTGTAAGCTTAAAGCAGGCGGGTTCCAGTTCTGTCACGCATCTTTCACGTTTTCCACGAAGGCTCTACGAACAACTTGCGTTGATGTAAGTGGCTTGTTTCAGTTAAGAGAAAACAAAGGTTTGAACTTCTTTTCTTGATTCAAGCTTCATCATTCAGAATACGAAATGGAAAATTAACCACTGCGATCTGATTGCTGACTTAAGCTAAAGGATTATGATCACGTGCTTCTACAGATCACGAAATGTGCAAGCATACCACAAGGGGGGGGGGTCTTTTATGGAACTGTGGAGGGAGGGACAAGGAGAGTGTCTTTGTAGTACTGACCGTGAAAATCTGTAACGTGCGTTTAATTTCGAGCAAAGATCCCACCCAAATATAATCTTTATAAACATTAAGCATTTTAAGAGGTTGTATGTACGAGTGGTTTTGAGCAAGAGACTCTGATCTGATCTTACAGCCTCTTGTTTTGAGTGATTTGAAATCTGGCGGTTCCTTATGCAAATGAAAAACATAAAAGCAGAAACCGACACATCGTTAAACGCCAGCTGGATTTGAAATCAGTTTAACTCGGCCTCGCCAGCTGCGAATTTAATACGTCTTTTTTTAAACTTATTTAAAGTTCCCAATATGCACTGTAGCGCTAAGTATCCTAAGTCATTTTAAGTATAGTTTTAATATTTTAAACTGTCTATCATAATGGGACTTGGAAGGCTCCAATACGGCTCTAAATTTCACAGGAAACTTTTGGTAATTCCCAATTTGGGAAAACGGGGTTGTTTTAGCGTTTCCTTTGGTTTTTAGTGTGAATTTCCCACATAGGGAAAATGCAACAAAACCCATGTATGGGACAACAATATCTCAATTAAATCTCAGACATGGAATTTTTATGCCCCAATAATTACACTGTCATGTCCCTTATCAGGATCATACCCTTTGGCGCCACACTTACCTTTATTGCTTACATAACTGAGTACCCGAGCCCCCTCGGTTGACGGCGTTAGCTTGCCTGGGCTAGATATGTACTAGGCCACGTCTGTGAAAAGACGCCCCCCTCCCCCCCTCCCCCCCCCTCCCCTTAACCTCAAGAACGGTGAACCTAATGTGACACTACCCAGAAGGACTCATCATTGACGGAATTAGATAGGATTGAAATTATCAAAATAGCTTAAAGAAAAACACCATACAATTGCAATAACAATCGATATAGAAAGAGCGATAAAAACAATAACGGACTGAAAAAAAATGAAGTAATAATAATGAACACGACAGTATTTGTAAGAGCCCGGCTTCCAAAATGATATATGTTAAATTACGGAGTAAATGTTATGGAATAACTTCATAACAGAGGGCCTGAAAAAGGCTGCTTAATTTTCGATTTAACTAAAACTTTTGGCCACGTCTAAGCTTCTACATCCAATTTGAAATTTGCGATCCCGGCTTAGAATTAATCATAGTTTCTCAGTTACTTGTTAGAAATTTGTGGTTTTCTGTTAACAGTTAAACCATTACCTCCTCCTCGACAAACAGTAAAATCTCATTGCGATAGTCATTCGTCATCCACCTCCTCCCGCCCTCTTGAAATCCCTAAGGAAAACTTTTAACCTCGTATCAGCAATACTTCTTTCTTTACACCTCCTAGTGGTACAAGTTAACTTTCAGGGAGGGGAGGGGGGCTATACTTTTTGTTTGGTCCGCGTGGTTTTTGGAAAACTTTGAATTGTTTGAGACTAGACTGTACAGTCACGTTTTAGTCATTAATTTTTGTTTTGAAAATAGAAAATAAAAATCACTGAAGAAGAGAAATTATGCCTTTTACCATGCCTGCGTGTACAGGTGTACCTAAAGAATGTCTACTGCAGAGTTCCTTATACTCAGAGGTTAGAGTTTATGTCTGCGGATAACTGAGAGGCTCTGAGAGGCTCAAAAAAAATAAATACAAAGTTTGCGTGTTGGGCAGGATTACCTTATATACAAAAGAAGGTCGACGACTGTTGCGGAAAGACTCTGTGTCCTGTGCTAGAAAGTTCATTCTGTCCATTGATCGACTGCGTCCGAATCCAGGCCAAGTTTAGCGGCTCATTCATTGGTAGCGAATTAATAGAATGTTCAGAACACTCAGCCGAAGCGTGTTAACATGTTATCGCTTTCATGATAGGAAAGCATGCGTTCGTATTTAGAAAGCATTAAGTAACACCTTCTGTGGTCAGAAAATCCGAAATAATTTGATTACAATGACTTAATGTTTTAGTTTTTATACACTGGCGCAGGTCATCTTCTACCTATGACCTCAAAAAAAAATATCCACGCTCACGTTTCTTCAAATTGAAGCTGTGCCTTCTCTTGTGCTTATAAGTCGCAATTTCTCTTTATACCTGACCATTCTCGTACTAATGCTGACACCGACAGAATTAAAACTCTCTAGAGAATTCTCCTTCCTTGCGTTCTCACGATACGTTCTCTTTATAATCCTCCGGACGATTACCTCGGTTGTTAGGAACTTGTAGAAAGCGTAACGAAAAAAATGGACTGATTGAACTTTCCAGTCAGTAAAATTTTCTCAGCTCACTTCTCACCATTCCTCCGATATACAGCACCCCTCTTAGATACATTAGCTCATTACAACTACCTACTTTATTCGTTACGCCGCGCATTTCGATTTAACATGTCATGACACACGCGATACACTAGTACACTTTTCAGTTTGGCCAAATGAAGGCCACCATATATAAATTTAACTACTGATTTGAATAAAAAAGAATTCTTACCTCTAAGCAGGTCTCAATCTTATCGAGAGCAGGAGATTATGAATCGGTTGTGAGCTTTGTCGATGCGCGCGAGTGATCGTCCTCCAAGCTTTGTTTTGTTTTATGGAATCTGCCTAGAATGAACTAGAGAACGTAATACCGCTTACCTTATGTCTGAACAAGCACACGAACCAGATTGGCTAAGTAGAAAAGCGCGCCAGATCTGATGTGTCGCAACAAAGGTAACCAGACTAGTGCAAAGGCAGTTTGCAAATTCATGGAGGTCTTTATATGGTTGTCAGTGAAATCTGTAACATAACTCTCAAATCTTATTGGTTCATAATACGATTGTGATAACCAAATAGTATTCTGTTACTCCAGTGCTTTCAGTAGCCTGTTCAAACTCAGATCAGCTGCCATTTGTATTTGATTCGCTGAGGTCCTTTCAGTATCATTGATAAGCTTTGGTATCTCGACTTAGTGTTGTTAGTTCGTTTGTTTACTTATTTGTCTGTTTGTTTGTTTGTTTTTTTGTTGTTCACTTCAGGTAGTGTGTGATGGACAATCTTCACTCATTAATGACAAGCTTCTCTGCCTTACACTTCAATAAATGTTGTCTTTGTAAATTTCTTTAACTCGAACTTATGTTATCACTTAAGTCATCTTCGGGTATCGTTTTAGCCAGCCCTACAAATTTAGAACGGATTAACTAGTCCTAATACGTTAAGTGCCCAAGCATGCGCAAGAAGATTACATTTCTGGCACGAAGCCGCCTCGTACTCATCATGAAGTTAGCGAAGTTATGAGCATTTCAGATTTAATCCAAGATACCATGCCGGAAGGAATTGTCGTTTAAGAGTTAATTGAAGGTCGAACTAAGTATAATATACAATACTGTGGCATTTAAACGAGTCTGAAAGGCCAGTGAGGCCAGAAAGTTATGATTTGAAACATCAAAGTTGCATACCGTGAATACTAGTGAAAGGACCCAGTAGCGAGGTGAAGTGACCTATTGCTGAGTGTGTTTGGCACCGGACTGTGAGGTTAGGCTCACATACTGGGCCGGTTAAATTCAGTCTTCTTGCATTGCTGGGCAAAACATCAAGTTTTCTCACACCGTGTCTCTACTGTAGTGCACAAATGGCTACTGACCTGCAAGTGCTTAACCAAATGACCCTTCCAGGGGTGGGTAAAAATAGTCTTCCGTGTATCGTATGAACTCTTGTTCTTAGGCCATCCTTGGTGAATTAAAAATCTAACACAAACAGCGGTGATAAAAGTTCACTCCAACGCAGTTCTGTTTAGATCATAAGAAGCTGGTGTGACCAAGAATTGCATGACTCCTTCCTATAGCTTAAAAAACTTGGGCTTGTCAGTGCCAGTTTACAACACTGTCTCCCTCAAGCATACCAGCAGACTTCTGCTCTGTTTGTAAATCAACGTCGATATCGCAGTAATACTGTGACAAATTAAACTTACTATCCATGCTTTATCTCAGTGCAATAAAATACCATATTTTAGGTCAGATGGACGAAAACAGAATGGCTTTGCCCTAAATGTTCGGACCCGATTGCGAGAAATCAAGACTACAGCGCCGGACAAACTTAGAGATCAGCAAAAGTATTGATTAACCTCCGTCAGGTCTGAAAATCTGTAGCCTAATGCGCAGGCGCTCTTTGGATCCCGCGCAAATCATTTTCTTGGGTGGGTGGGTAGAAAAGTTGGTGGGGGGGGGGAGGTAAGATTGCATGACAAGCATATGCTAACGAGAAGGTTTAATCAGGAAGTTTTCAAATATGTGATGAGGTGTTCTTTAAAAGTCAGATTACGCAGATGTTTTTTTTAATCTTCAATGGATGACTTCGCGATACCAAATTCCAGGTTGAGCTACGCAGAACTAGTGGCGAGCAAAGCTGTTAACTTGATTTTTGGGGTGACACGTGACTAACTGGAAGCCGCCAATACTTCAAATGATAAATGTAACTAAATAATGATTACTGAGATGCTGAATTGGACTAAATGAAATAAATCAGAAAGCATCACGGTCTCAAGTCGAATTACTCCGTAACAAAAAAAAGATCACGGCGCTCATCGTCTCTTGTGGCGCTTAAGTTAGTTCTTTCAATCCTGTACGAGCTTCACAGCTTCTCCAGGGAGCCCAAGGTGTTGCTTTGCGCTTAGTCGTCTGAAGAAGAATCGAGATAAACCAGTTTTTGTCAAGAGACAATGGTCTATCATGGTCTCTTGTTTATTGCTCTATATCTCGTTGAATACTCGTTTGCATACAAACTTTAGCTGGTGTGTATGGGTGCTCTTGATCTTGTCGGGATATGAACTTAGAAATTCTCTACATTTTTCTAATATTGGCCAATATTGTCAAGGCATTTTCCGTTCCAAAGATGACTCAACCAATAAATAGAGGATATTACACGGTGGCGAGAAGATATGAATTTTATGTTCTCGTGGCAAGAACATAAAATTCATATCTTCGAGCCAACGTGTAATGTTCTTTTTATTATATGGGGACTAAATATTGAAACAAATTCAACAAAAGCAACAGGCGGGAATCGTGACGTCATTGAACGATACGACACTCACAAAGGTGACATGCGGAAAATACGCCACTCGGGTCCCGGATGAAGTGGCGTATGGAATCTACGAGTGGTTTAGTTCCCAGTAAAACACTCTTCTCCATATAATAAAAGACGATAAAAGCCCTAGTGTTCCTGTCAGCTTTGCATCATGGGGGTGTTCCAAAGTACGTTGCGTTACCTCTCTTCCCATTTCTTTATTACGTCGATGAACAGCTGCTGTTGCCTCGTTTCCATGTTCCAGGTTGTCGATCAAGGAGTCTTCCCGCCTCTTGTTCTTCACACTGGATGTAATCACCACAGCCTCCCCACGGCCAGTCATCGCTTCCATTTCTAGACTTCTCTGTTACCTCAGCACAACGGCATCCGGGTATTTTGCGCTGGCTACAAGCAAGAGTGACTCCATGTGTGATGGCTGCAGCACTGATGGCGTGAGAATGCCTTAGAACGTCATGGCCTCTAAAGAAGATCAGATCAGACTAGTCCAAATGTTCCCGGTGTTTCTCGTCAACACCATTAACCACAGGGTACCAGGCTGACGCCGTGATGATGAAACCAAGTTGCTTATAAAGCTATTTTTATCTTCCAATCCTATAAAAATTAAATTAATTGTCCACACTTAAATTATTTAAAGAAAAAAAGTTGCAAATCTGAGGTTCTGAAAGGGAGAATTTGCCTTTTTGCACTGGGAAGACTTACATAGGCTCAATCAAGAGGATAGGGTCACAATCTCTTGGCTCAATGCAGTGTGATCTGGCCTCCGCGACACTCTTTTGTGTTCTGTGAGATCTATGTTAGGTGCGATTACGAGAGACTTTTTTCGTTTCGTGTCCAGTGTTCGACAGTGTTCGACAGTGTTCGACAGTGTTCGTAATGGATCGGAGCGAGCGATTTTCCATTTCGTACCGATATTTCTAGCAAAATAATCCGCAAAAATTACAACCCGAAAAAAAAGTTTTGCGTTACACTGCACTCTTCGGGTTATCTTCCACTTTCACAATAGACTTGCCCACAAGTTGAGCCTTGAAAAACCGACCGTAGTGCAGAGCGAGGAAAACGTCTGTACCGCTCAAATGCGAACGCACTCCACCCAGCACCAGTAGTCCCTCTTGCGCTTAGTCCGTCGTGCGTGACTCTAAAGAAAACTGCGATAAAAATATGGCTGCGCGGACTCCCAGGATTTCACGGGACCGGGGCCAATTTTTTCTCGCGGTTTTCTTTCTCGTCACGTACGACGGACTAAACGAAAGAGGGACTACTCGTGTGTGAACTAGTAATAGTGTGAACATGTAGACATAATGACATATTAGCAACGTAACAGCATGAACATAACGACATAAAGATAAAACTGATCTTTTCCTTATGTCGTCGATGTCGTTATGTCATTATGTCGCTAGTGTGAACCAGGCTTTAGTTCCCAGGTTATGCCGCGGATTTTACAGTGCGTTTACTGAAACCGGGGCCACTCAGACAATGAAAACCAATCAGATGGCAGAACTGAAACAGTAGACTCTATCATTTTCAAATCCAGCCAATCAAATGTCCGGTATTGTGATGCTCGCGACCACGGTGTCTGTTAATAAATTGTCAAGCTCAAACCGTTATAACGTTCGCGTTAAAAAATATTGTGTTACTTTACTTCAGATTTTACATTTACAACCGTGATAAATTCATAAGATTGACCGTTTTCTACTGTGGACGTACGGCCACTAGAGTGTTCACAGTCCCCTATTTTTCCGTGAGATCGTAGATGTCGATCGTTGAGCTCGACGGGCCGCCATCTTGGTCTTTTGATGTGAGCGAAACTGGAGAGTACAAAATGCCCGTGGGTAGGGGTGGTGGACGGCACGGCTGGCGGAAAAAATAGGGAGACTGTAACAGCTTAACTCTGTCTCTTGCCAAAACCAGTTGCAAGAACCGCCAACTGAAACATCTTTTCCGTCGAGTAAACGAGAAACGGCCTCCTTTTGCTCGCGCTTTGACACCAATCCTCCAAGACAAGAAGCAGACAGACGATCAAAATCAAAACATTCTCCAGAAAATTCTCTTGAAATCGATGCCATTTTGGCCTGAGCCGTAAAGTGACGAATGTCACTTGCTGTCACTCAAGTTGTCAACGCTCTGCTATGTTCTGATGAACTCTATTGTCCCTTCGACCAATCAGGTGTTGCCGTTGCTGGAGCAACTAACGCAGCGAACACCAGACAGAGTGAAGCTGTTACAGTCTCCCTATTTTTCCGCCCCGTCACCCCCCACTCTATTAACCCCACCGCCACTACCCACGGGCATTTTGTACTCTCCCCAGTTTCGCTCGCATCAAGAGACCAAGATGGCGGCCCATTGAACTCAACGATCGACATCTACGATCTCACGGAAAAATAGGGGACTGTGAACAGTCTATACGGCCACACAAAATATCATCTTTACGGTTATTGTTGAAAATCGTAGAATAATGGATTTTGACACTTTTTTTACAAATAAATTTCGTTCCTGTTGTCTGTGCGTGTTTCTATTTTACACAGCTTTCGGTTGTCAGTTAATGCAGCCGACCGTCAAATCCACCACGCAGTTCTCGGAAAAATGATCGCGTTCACTGTCTCAGCTGCTGTACATTTCGGAGTCAGTGACCTCCCTTTCTGGGTTATCAGTGTATTTGAAATAACACCTTTATCGAAAATTCAAACGAATTTTTTTCCGCGTTGTACTATCAAAGCCTTGGCGTGTAAAATCACTCAGGCAAAAAGAAAAGACGGCACCATAGGAACCTCCCCGACAATTTGAAGGGCTTCTTTTAAAGTGCCTATGAAGTAAAAAATAATTGCTGCTGATTTGAAAGGCTTTTCAAAGTAAAGAAGAATGGTGTTTTCCTTTTTGGCATATGTTTTTTCGTTTAAGAGATATTCACGTTTTTGTATTATAAGTGATGACGTCATAGGTGGTTCCACTACAACAGTTCAACACTCAATCAAGAATATCTCTAGAAATATTAAAGCAGTGTTCTTTAAACTTGGCACCAGAAATGTAAATCACAAAAGAAACAAAATGACACCCGTCGTGCCGTTGCCATGACAACAGTTATGCCGCTGGTCCTGTTTTAATTAAAACTAACATTACCAGATTTCATCTTAAACAAGGATCATTCACTCCCAACAATCTAATGGGGAGAGTTAAGACAATATGGGAATCATGTGTGTTCCGAGCAAGACCCTCTGTCCCTTCTCGAAGGGTTGCAAATTGGCATATTTGGTTTTTCACAGAAAGAGACTGGAGCCAAAAGCGTTGCCATGGCAACAACACAGAAGGTGTCATTCTGTTTCTTTTGTGATGCACATTTGTGGTGCCAAGTTTGAAGAACACCACTCCAATACTTCTAGAGATATTCTTGATTCAGTGTTTTACTGTTAAAGTGGAACCACCTATGACGTCATCACTTTCCTCATTTGCATAATACAAAAACGTAAATATCTCTAGAACGAAAAAAGATATTCCAAAAAGGGAAACGCCATTCTTCTTTACTTTGAAAAGCCTTTCAAATAAGCAGCAATTATTTTTTACTTCATAGGCACTTTAAACAGAGGCGACAATATTCTGACCCTAAACCACACACTCTGGCAATATATATTTACGAGTGACGCTTACGCAGCTTTTCTTTTCATGTATTCTCTAAACCAGCCAACTACCTCATAGAAAGTACAGCATATAATTCAATTTATGCACGCGAAAGTGCTAAAGGTTTGAACATAACAATTTATTGATAAGCGACACCGTAGTCGCGGACGCATCACAACGAACAAGTTGAGATTTCATTGTTTTGTACCGGACATTTGATTGGCTGGATTTGAAAAGGTTGAAATCTATTGTTTCAGTTCTGCCATCTGATTGGTTTTCATTGTCTGGGTGGCCCCGGTTTCAGTAAACGCACTGAAAAAAGGCTCATGACTTTTGAGACTTCACATTACGTAAAAATTCCTCGAATTTTCCTCAGTTTTCTAATGGAGGAAGGCGCACCTTTGCTCGACAAACGCACTTCCAAGTCTCGTCAGGAGTCAGGATGCTATTTGCCGTGTCGATATGCGCTGGCGATCTTGGCTTGTGCTGGGTTTTGTGTTGTGTATCTATTGAGAGTGAATTTGAGTGTAGCGTTGGTTGCAATGGTTAACTCGACTTATGCCAATGCCAAAGCTTCTGCACATGATCCGGAATGCCAAAGAAATACATCTAAATCATCTGTGGAAAAGGTAAGCATGCTGGTTTTTATCTTTCCGTGAAAAATGGCTTTTCTGACTTTCAGTTTGGTGAATATTTAATAATTATATTAATATGAATCTAGACATAGGGAACTGTTTGATCTACTTGGGGCGGGGCAAGGCCACAGTCTAGTCATAATTGTGCAACTGTGCAGCATGCAAGTCACAAGAGTTGTAGCGTTACACGAGGCAACCGCGAGCCCAAGTCAACCTCGAGTCACGAGTCAACCTCGAGTCAAACACGAGCCAAGCCAATTTTTTTTTCCTTTTCTCCGGAAAAAAAAAATGGATTGTAGGAAATCAAATATGTGAATACAGATGATTTTCTTCATTTGTTCATTTCGGCTCCATAAGGTTATTTTCACTATTGTTGTTGATTTCTTTGTGAAATAAATGCAGCTTTGCAACACTAATACAGTTCTGTAAACACGATCCTGAAACAGTTATCGGAACTTCAAGGCCGGGCACGAAATTCAGGAAAGAGGCAACTTACTCTCGTGGCACGAATGTTTAACATCATTCAACTTTTCTCTGAGTCAGTAGATAGTCAACTAGATACACGTCACTCACTATTTGGATATTGATAATCGGCAAAGGACACAGCAACTAACATGAACTTATCATAGTTTGGGGGACTGAGCACGATCCAAGGGTCCGGCGTAGACTATGAGATGGCGCGAGCCGAGATCGAGGTGAGCATGTTAGGCAATCTATATTCACTTTTAGTATAAATCTACAAGCGCTCTATCACGAATGCTCTTCTCTATGCTACTCACTATCTATTCTGTTATAGATAGTGAGTAGCGTAGCAGTGTGCGCTTGTTCGCAAAATGAAGGCCGCTTCTTTGCGTTTTCGAGGTGTCAGTGAAGAGGATTTTGATCAAGTTTTGAACGTCTACTAGTAGATTTATACTAGATCATTCGCTCTCGATTTCTATGCGTGATACCTGACTCGGGCTGTGCTCTCGTCAACTATAGTCTAATAATTATAGTAATAATTATCACTAATAATCTAGTAATAATTATCACCAAAGCTGCCCCCGTTTTCTTTTATTTCATTTATGACATTTAGCCTTCCATGTGTACGATCTGTGGGCTCTTGATCAAGCCAAACAAAGTGTGTAACGCAACGCTGTCCGTCCAAAGGTCACACCTTTGAGTCAAACGCGTGATTGTCGAAGAGGAAAAGCGATTGGCCCCCTTATTTTACCTAAAATAAAGGGGGAGGGGGGGGGGGCTGCCCTAGATCCACCACTGCTGAATTTCAGGCTAGTTACCTACCTGAGCAAGGACAGCATTAACTGTCTCACTTATAGCGCGAGAAACAGCCACCGAAATCGATCGGGCAAGAGACGCTGGGTCAGCCATTTGTACTCGGCGAAACGAAACTTCATTATTTCTAAATAATGAATTTACACAGCCAGTTAAGTTCATTATTTCAAAATAATAAATTTACACTCGACGAGATAAAAATTCATTATTTATAAATAATGAATTTACACACTCGGTGAAGTTCATTCTTTCTAAATAATAATTTTACACTCGGCGAGGTGAAATTCATTATTTCTAAATAATGAATATACACACTCAGTGAAGTTCGTTATTTCTAAATAATGAATTTACACACTTACTGAAGTTCATTATTCCTAAATAATAAATTTGCAGTATTTGTAAATAATGAATTTAGACTCCCGGCGAAATAATTTCTTTATAAATCAGTGGGATTTACAAACTTTATGATATGTAAACAGCTATTTTAGAGATGACCTGATTTATAAATAATTGAAGTTGTTTAGTTTATTATTTATATCTAAAACTCTATGGTAAATGATTATTTATAAATCAGGACGTACCTAAAATAATATTTACATATCAACGGACAAGTTCTTGCGCCTTATTTATAAACAAATTTTCTGGCATTTCCAATTATTTACAAATAAGGGGAAAGTGGCATAAATTCGGTCTAAATAATAAATTTACAAACGGCGCCCCATATGACTCGAGGTTGACTTGGGCTCGCGGCTGGCACGTGTAACGTTACAACTCGATTTCGAAGGATGTAGTGTAGAAGTACAAATTTTGAAGAATTATCTTGAGCATTGCTTCAAAATGTCATGGAAACCTTTAAAGAATGGTGTGGTTTTGTTGAAAACTATTAGACTCAAGTGCACTGGAGCTGTTTACAAGGCAATCAAATCATGTTCCTTGAGGCCACGCGTTTTCAATCAGTGGTGGGCAAACACACTATGCTCCGGATAAAATTAATCCAGCCAACGGGACCAACAAATCCTACTTTAACTCAAGGGTTTGACTGAGCACATTTTTCTGAGTTTGACCATGATATATTTCTGATCATGCATTCACCTAGTCTGCGTCAAAGCCATTATTAGGGTCGTCATGCTACACTTTTTCTCACTAGAAGCATTGCGTGACGACTCTAATAACAGCTAGAAGGAGACTACCACAGAGCACCTGTAAAGAGAACAGCCGCTATGATTAATGCTGGCTTAACTTCCGATTTAGCCCGACGGTCGTGCTTTTTGGTACTGACCAAAAGGATCATGCCTCTGGGACAAGATTGCTTAGAGAGATGTTATCATGAAATTCGTATGCTCAAGGTTTGATAGTGCCCTTAAAGGAAAAATTGAGGACCAATTTAGACAGGGCAATTTTATTGCATGAGGCAAGCTTACAATCTATAGCACGAGTTGATTTCTTTTGATGAGGGTAACAACTTGTATGCAGTTTTTGTGTACAACATGAAATGTTGACCTAGAAATGGCTTAGAATTTTGAAACATGGTCTAACTGAAAGCCTTACGACCAATTATTTTAGTATCAGATGATGTCATTTTATCAAAGCTGTTTGTGATTTTGTGTTGTTGATGCTTTATTAGTGAGAATGACTTTCTATCATACACTGATGTACCCACCGGTACATGTAAGTTGCTACAGTAATTAAAACTGTCTGTTTAATTTGCAGGATGGAGAGTTTAATTGGGATCAAAAGACTCAAGGTATTATTTACCCTGCACTATTCATTATTATTATTATTAGTAGTAGTAGTAGTAGTAGTAGCAGTAGTATTGTTATTATTGTTATTCGTTATTGTTATTATTGTTTTTGTTATTGTTGTTGCTATTGTTACTGTTATTGTTATTGTTATTGTTATTATGGCAAGGTAATTTTGAGGTAACTCCGACCATTCTGATTAGTTCTTATTTGGTCGGGTTTTTGATGAAACGGAAACAGCGTTTAGTAAACTACGTTTAGTAAGAGATTAGTAGCGGAGCTCCGGCGGCCCCAAGGGCCGCCAAGCGGAGCCCCATACCCATTTAGAAAAGGAAAGGAAACCCATGAATTGTTTTTCTCATGGTTATCATGGCTAGCAGTATTGCTCGTGGGGCGTACGAACGACGACGACGATGGAGTCGCGCAAGATGGCGGCCATACTCCAGCTAAAAGGTTAACAGAGACGTGCAGCCTTGATTTATAGCCGCCTTCTTTGATATTGGACACGTATGTTATGGCCAATTGACACCTTTCAAAATAAGGTACCCGCTGACCAGTATCACGTGACCATATCGCGGGCTCAGGTTTTTAGATCATCGAGGTAACGTGTTTTTTTTAAGTTGACCTGGAGCTGGTTTTCTTTTGGATCGCGGGCTCATGTTAGGTTAACTTGTTGTAGACGGGGCCGGGTTGTTCGGAAGCTCGTTAACACTAACCCAGGATTTGAAGTTAATAGAAGTATAAATATTTATGGTATACAAATGTTTTGTTTTGTGTATTTTGAGATTATTCAAACTCAAAACAGAAGTCCAAACAATATACAGAAAACCTCACTGCAAAGTTACGAAACTAAACTCAAAATTCTCGCTTAACCTAAGTTATCTTAACTGGGCTTTGAACAACCCAGCACAGGAGCTCCGCTTGTAGGCTTGGCTAAATCTATATATTACCTTTAGAGGCAGTGACTTAAGTCCGTGATGTATCAAATGAAAACTTAAAAACAAATAAGAAAAATCAACATGATCAGCTTCCTGAACTGATGAATCAATAGCGGCCTTCTGATGAGTGACTGAGGCCTCATTATCTACTGACTAGTTTTAACTGATATTTTCCTCCATAGGTTTGATTCTAGGCTCATTTTTCTATGGTTATGTTATCACACAAGTACCAGGAGGATGGTTAGCGGCACGGGTTGGGGCAAAGTATTTATTTGGTTTTGGAGTTCTTTGTACATCAATATTGACAATGTTTACGCCTGCCGCAGCACATCACAGTGTTGGTATGTTACTCCTGGTCAGAACACTGGAGGGGCTCGGAGAGGTCAGTTTTTTACGTGAATTTGATCCTTCCATTTGTCCAGGCAAGTAGGTTTTCCTGCCAGACATTACAAGTTACTTTTCATTCTCACTTGCCCAATAGGCAAGGGATCAAGCAAGTCACCTGTCAACTAAATCATTAAAAAAACACACTAGCACTTGCCCAGGGCAAGCAAAATTTGAGAGCTACTTGTTCTACAGGCAAGCTGGATTTCAGTTTTTGTTTTGAGCTCTGCAACATCGGAAAATCCTGGACAGTCATGAATGAAATTCGTTTTTTCCTCAAAAATAGCAAAATCCCTGATCTCCAAGATTTTCCTGTCTGATTTTCCTGAGGTTTAACAGACTGTTAACAGTAACTTACAAAATTTCAACCCAAAGTACAACACAATACTGGCACTGATTGCTTTTTTTTTTTTTTACTGAGTGCAGGGTTGTCACTAAGTGTCGGCTACAGGCCAAATTGGCCGGCTGAGAAAGAGGTGATTGACAGCTGGATTTTGGCAGGAAATCACTCGGTAAAGGGCAACAAACAGTTTTATAAGGTTACGCACGTACAATCATTCGATATCTGAACCATATCAAGATGTCTAAATGAAAAGTTTGCAATAAATTCCTGACTACCTTGAGTATCGGTGCCACTGTAATGAGTAAAGTAACTGAAATAACATCTTGTTTGGAGCACTTGTTTGGCATGTTCCATGTATTGCATCAACCATCTTGTAAACACCAAGCTTGGTTAAGCCCCACATTCCAGGCGTTTCAAAAGATTAGGGACGAAAATTTTGTTCCAGGTCTCTCACGAAAATGGTGACCAGCGCAATGAAAATCTTAGCGGGAGACTATTTTCTTACTAGCTTCAACCCTGTGAGGGATAAATGAATTTAGTAAAACATGGTTGAAATCTCAAACCAGAATTTCTTCTGGTGTAAGTTGCATTTACTTTTTACATTTTGGATCAATAAAATGATGTATTTGTGCTGTACTTTGGGTGCCACAGTTTGTTAAACTGTCTGTCAGACTCCAATGCAAAGGCTTGATGGCAAATCATGTCATATTCAATATGCCCCTAGATGACTTGTTCATGTTTTCTTGTGAAATGTTCATGTTTAGATGCAACCAATGATATCAGGAAAATCTTCGAGACTATGGATTATATTCTCCAACATATAGGTGTAAACGACTGGAAAACCATCCAGATATATTTGCATTTCAGTAAATTGTGCAATATCATTGACACCATCCATGTTGTTGACTGTAGGGTGTCACGTTTCCTGCCATGCACGCCATGTGGAGTGGCTGGGCCCCACCTTTAGAGAGAAGCAAGCTTTGTACATTGTCATATTCAGGTAACTTATAGGCCGCAAGTTTGCTTGTCAGTTCATTCACATTTTGGATGAGGTTAGCTAGAGTCACGTTTCTGTCAGAGTCACGTTTCATGGTTAGTGCACTCAACTCTAGATCGAGTGGCCTGGGTTCGAGCCCTGGCCAAGAACATTGTGTCACAGTGTTCTCGAGCAAGACACTTTACTCTCACAGTGCCTTTTCTCTCAACCCAGGTATAAAATGGGTACCGGCAAATTCAATGCTGGGGGTAACCCTTCGATGGACTTGCATCCCATCTAGGGGGGAGTAGAAATACTCCTAGTTACTTCATGCTACAGAAACCGGAGATGAGCACCAGCCTGATGGGCCACTTGGCTTTTACGCAGACTTTATGTAGTAACTTTTAAGAGCCAAACGTTTTCATGGACATTAGTATGTAACATGCATCTCTTTTGTTTGCTCTGTCAAAGGATCTCGAATTGGTACAGTTATTGGCTTGCCAATAGCTGGTTTACTGAGTGCGTCTGGCCTCTGGGGAGGGTGGCCTTCAGTTTTTTACACTTTTGGTAAGTCCATTAACAAAGCTTTTTTTGTCACTGTTACCATGACTAAGTTTATTTCAAACTGTTTATTGGATTAAGTTATTATACATAGAGAACATGAAATTAATATTTCATTTTCATTGACAGGTGCTGTGGGTGTTGCATGGTCTATAATTTGGATGATGTTCACTCATGATAAACCAGCAAATCACCCAAGAATATCTCTCAAGGAAAAAGAGTACATTTTGTCAAGTATAGGATCTGCACAGGACAAAAAGACAAGAGTAGGACAACTTTTTTACGGTTCTATCAAGTTTCAATGTCAGAAAGTAGTTGGAAATTACTATCATCCGTGTATAAATTAATTTATGGGTAAAAAAAAAGATAAAGCAGCTTTTTTGTGCACAGTTGTGTTTAAAACTGTATGCTTATCGGGCTGTGTGCATGTGGAACAAATCTTGATAAAACTTGTCGGCAACAAAACGAGTGTGGGGAAGATGCCTGTAAGGCTGGTGAAGCCAGGTCCTGCAAGCTGCGCATGCAGGATAACAATGACAACCCTGTGAGCAGCAACCTCTAGGCGCCGTCATGCACACTGAAATACATCAGCTGAAGTAAAATACGTATTATATACTTACCTACAATGTAAGGGAGGGATGGGCTGGAAGCAAAGCCTTTGAAAGCAGCAAAAAACATTCACCAACATGAGTGAAATGGCCTGACATGAACAGGAGAGCTGTAAATTCACGGGCCTCTCTGCAGAACCCCACAGAGCTCCCCGCACTGAAGAGGGTACAGTAACCGCTGACCAGCAGTTCTTTCGAGTTTAACTCAGTCTAAATAACATTTAGCCACATTGCTTAGTTCAGAATCCCAACTGGTAGGAAGCTTACCACTTTGCTTGATTTGTACAAAGATCCCAGATTCTTTTCGGGAGTCATGTGTTGTTCAATGAATCTGCACTAAACGTACATACTGTCTACGATCAAGTGATATTGGACATGGCTGGATTTATCCAGGCACATTTAATTTAGTTTTTTAAATTATTTATTAATGTTTCTCAGTGGTGTCTGAATGTTGTGCTGCAAAGCTTGTATACTTACCGATCTTTCTGATTTGATTTCAGAAATATGCCACTCCGTGGTTTGAGATATGGACATCACCTGCTGTGTGGGCCATTATCGTAGCTCACTTCTGTAACAACTGGGGTTTCTACACATTTCTCACTTGCTTACCCTCTTATTTTAAAGAAGTTCTCAACTTTACAATCTCCAAGGTAAGTACATTTAAGAATTGGTTCATGCTTAGCGCGCGTATATCGAGTTATGGATTCACGCGGGAAGTTTCGAGAGCACGAAAGAAGCGTAAGAGCTGCTCGAGGCGACAGCCGAGAGCAACTCTAGCTTCTTGAGCGCTCTCCAAACCTCCAAAGCTAAAAGCATGAACCAATTCTTTTATAACATGGCGACAACAACTTGGGCGCTAAAACATGTTTTATTTGTGGTTGAATACAAAGTTCTCACAATGCACGGTGAAGAAAAACAAAAGTCATTAGGATCCTAACACGCCACAATCAGTTGACGGCAACGGTTGAGCGAAAACGCTTAACCTGGTTTCTAAAATTGTCAATGAAAAATTCGCTTCGAATTAATTATCGTAATGAAAATGTAGGCAGACAAAGTCAAAAATACCCGATGAAAATGTAGGCAAAAAAAGTCAAAATATTCACGGCTCGAAGGCTCGAAGGCTCGAAGTAGAGTTTGGATTGTTCAGAATAATCTTCACATTGCCGAAACTTAAACGAAAGGAACTTGTACTAAACTCGACGGAAATCTTGCAGCTAAATTGAAACTGCACACGTCATGTTATACGCACAGCCGTGCGTACATAGAGATTTTGTTCATGATAGCTCAATAGGAATGGCATAGGACTAGCGCGCGCGCAATGTTATAATTAAGGATTTTGTTACATTTTGTTACAAGCACACAGAAAAGCACAAGATGAGGTGCCTTTCACAAGTGTTCTTAAGTCATGAGCGCAACTTGACAATGCGTAAGGAGCAAATTTACATGTACCTTTTCCTTTATAAGTTGTCCAAGAAATGTCACATTTTCAAACTCATGAGGTAAGCAAAGTACTTTATCACTCATTAATGAGCAGTGGTTATGAAATGTATGTTTTTGTTCACCTGTTTAGCCTGAACGTGTACAAAACATTATTAATTGTTGTTTACAAAAAAAAAAAAAAAAAACACGAACGAGAAGAAAACAAACAAACAAACTAAAAAACGAAACATACACACGTGTACGTGTTTTGTCGTGTAGTTTTGTTTTCGTTTGCTAAGATTGGCCGTGCGAAAGCTGTATTTACAAGTTGATTTGTGATTTACATTTGTTCTTCTCTATAGATAATTTGCTTTAAAGGAATGCAAGGAAGGCTTCGAAGTAGTAATTTTCTCCATTTCTTGAAGCACAATAGATGTAATACTTGGCAATTATTAAGCAGAGGTTTAAACCAAATTGTTGACTAAAATCATTTGTAAAGCCGTAGATTGTGGTTTCATCGTTCAAGTCGATAAAGTCGTCGTTCTTAACATTCCACCAATGAGAAAAGCCTTGCCAGAAGGTCTGCACATCCGAGAAAGAAACAAAAAGATGGTTTAGGGTTTGTTTTTTATCACAGAGATGACATTTATCGTGTTGTATAATTTTATTTCTCTCTCTTTTTTGCCTGCATGACCGTGAGAACAAAGGAGGCAAAGGAGAGAGAGTCTGAGATTGAGGTTGGGGCCTGAAAGGCAACATATGACTGTCAATTCCTGTGTGTGTCTGCAAAATATGTTACCTTTGTGTTTCAGAATGGTTTTGTGTCAGCCATTCCATTTTTACTATCGTACATAATTGCTGTTGGAGGTGGGCAAGTGGCAGACAAGTTGCGTTACAGTCACATATTGACAACAGGAGAAGTTAGGAAAGTCTTTGCTACGGGAGGTGAGTTCAAATAAAATCACAGAGGGTGGACTGTAAGCAGTTTCTCTTTTCCTCGAAATTTCGTGGGAAAAAACGCAGAGAAGAACGCAACACAAGCGAGCGGTGGGTCGTGAGCGTCCGAGCGTGACATATGAAGCCACTAGCCGCAAGTTGCGCGGGCTTCAGAAGATGAGCGAAAGCTCGTCTTCCGACGTCTGCGTTGCTCGTGGCTCGCATGTTACGCTCGCGGTCGCGCTTGCATGTTCGCTCGTTTTGCGTTCGTTCCCACGGTTTTTCAAGCAAAAGAGAGACAGAGGGTGGGTGGAGGAGACTAAAGCAATACATGTAGTGTGGAATAAAATATTCTGAACAGAAGACTTAGCTGCAGTATGCTTTTCCAGAAACTATCCATACCGGCCCCTCCCCCTCCCTCCCCTCACCAACACACACACAAAAGGGATTGGAATTTCTTTGGGGTGGGGTGGGAGTCTCTGGAGGACCAAAAATTTTAAAGAAATTTTGTAGCGAAGGGTCTCAGGAAAGGGTCTTCTGTGGGGGAGGTATTGATATTTTCTGGAACTACATAGTCCATGGATATATTAGTCAAATAAACTGTTCATACATACAGCTTATTCGATGATTTTATGAATAGCTGTATTTTATATGTAAATGCTGATCGCCAGTTAATACCAGTGATCCAGTGATCACTGATTGGCCTTTCAGGTTAAATAAAGTCTTTTATTTTTATTTATGGTTTGTTTTTAATACGCATGGATATTTTGGGAATTAAGTAATTTTCCAAGCACAGAAAAGGCAAGGAATAATAATAATAACTAATCTTTAATGAGGAGGGGTATGTCACAGGGTGGTTTACAGAAGGGTCCTCTGAAAAGGAAAAATAGGAGCAATGAGCAAATTAACCATTTAGTTAGCCAGGGAGCAAACATTGAAAATACGACAGTTCTAAGAATTAAGGCTTGAGCCAACAGACATGCATTTGTGCGAAAATCTAATCTAATCTAAAATAAAAAGTCCTGTTATTTTCTATGTTATAACATGCATATTTCATCTTTTAGGATATCTTATCCCTGCCTGTCTCATGGTAGCAACAAGTTATGTTGGCTGCGACAACACGACACTAGCTGTTGTTTTGTTTTCACTGGCCCTGGGCATCACAGCTCTCAATATGTCTTCGTATGAGGTCAATCATTTGGATATCGCTCCTAGATATGCAGGAGTTCTTTTCGGGATCAGCAACACCGCTGCGACAATCCCAGGGATGGTTGGCCCGTATGTAGTGGGATATCTAACAGACAATGAGGTAATGTGTATGTCACTTCTCGTGTTCAATGTTTTATTTTTTATTTTATTTTATTTTTTTTCGATTATTAATTCCCTGCTAATCAAAACTTTAAAGGAGCCACGTTAGAGTTAACGCATTTCAGTTTTGGTAAGTCTTGCTTAAGTTTTTCAAGTTCGTTGTTTGCAATCCGTTCGTTGTCTCCATCCTCAATCATCTTTGTTCCGTCATGATTTATTATTATCCCTTTGATGTTTTTCTATCTTAATAAACTACTATTTTCAGGTTTCCTTTAATTTAAAGGTAATTTTGTTCACACCCAAACTAAATCCGGATGTTGTGAGCTCCTTTAAGATTATCCGACCTTGTGAGCAGTATTGAGGATACTTATTAGCTGGGAGGTAACGTCTTCTAGCTAAGAGGGATTTTAACTGAAGGTTTACCGGTTCCTATTTGACGGACTCGAAAGCAAGAAAGGTTAAATTAATCTCTCTTTAAAGAATGGTTTCAGCAGAAAACCACTTCTCATCCTCGGATAAAAATATAATAACGTTGTAGAGAACGCTTCGCTTTACCAGACGTTCACCATGAGACACAAGGGAATGTAAATAGTGATGCTCTACCGGTTGCTAGGCAACCGGTCAGAATAACAAGATATTCTAGCAATAGCTCTGTCACTTATATACCTAAGAAATGCCGTACTCTTTCCTATCAACGCTCGTTTTTTGTCCGATGTGCTAGAATCTGGAACGTTTTGCCCGAAAGTCTTAAGGAACACAATCAAACACCCCTTGCTTTTAAGAGATCCTTACTAAAATATTATACAAATGCTGTAGATATTTTTGATCAAGAAGATATAAGGACGTGGCGGACAATTTGCCCAAAGTGCAATACCGCTAAGACCTTAACGCGCCCACCACATTGCTGCTTTAGATTTATATATATTGTATAATTTTGTCTCTTAATTATATCTAAGGAGGCCGCTGTAATTGGCTAAGCTGTAGCGGCTCCCCTGGTCATTCTGTTTTGTTTTGCTGTCTGTTTTTTTTTTGTTTTTTTTTGTTTTTTTTGCTTCCTCTTCTTTTTCTTTTTCTTTAAATGTATTAGAAGGCCGAAGCTTAATAAATAAATAAATAAATAAATAAATAAATCGCTTTTTACAGAAAAAATTAAAAGCTGCAACAACAAATAGTCGTGACAAAAGCGTACTATTCCGGAAACAAAATTGAGCTCTATTTTTGAAACCCCACGTAAGCATATGTAAATTGATATCATACTCAATACTATTGTGGACTTTGTGCCAACAGAGTCAAAAGACAACTGCACATAAATGTTTTTTAAAAAAATATTACATAATTTTAGAGAAGCTGATATTGTCCAGCAAGAGTTAACGTAGTTTGTAATCTTGTCTCGCCACCATCTTGTGTTTGAAAAAGGAGTTTAATAGTCGATCCCATTCAGAAGAAAACGTTTTAACACCAGATTCCATGAGATAAACATTGTAATTTTTGAAGTGTTTTCATCACGTCAACGTTCGCGTTTGTAAAAAAAAAATAGCCATTGGTGATGAATGAAAGTTTCCCGGCAGAGCTCACTAGTGTTTCCTTTTGTGGGACAACTCCTGATATGTACATGAAGCGGGTCCTAGAAGAGAGGTGGTTAGCAAAGATTCCAACGACTTGCTTTGCTTGAAATGTCTGAACTCTATTGTGGACTTGTCACTATAACATTATTATTGCCTTTTGTATTCAATGTTGTTCTTAATACTTTAAACTCCAGATAATAAGCCGTGGATTGAAATGGACCTCAAAACGGTTTTAAGTAAAGCTTGTCGGTTAATCTTTTTGACGTGATTTCCTTCAGTCTTAGTGTGAAGTAAATTTATCCTGACAAAGGTAGAAATGGAAATGTGATGGGGAGATGGAGGTTGTTAATTGCGTTAGCTGAAAGCAGATAAACTAAACATTACAGTTTACAAACGTTACAATTCAGGACAAAAGCAGAGTTCCATTTGTTTTGCGTCAAATTTCGCGCAATTACTAATATGGTATTCTAAGCTACGAACATTAGCTGGGGGCCAGAGAGAGAGAGAGAGAGATTGATTTTTCTGGCAAAATATCTTGCGTGAACTCTTTCTCCAAAGCAGCTATTAATCATGAAAAGAAAACAAAGCTTTTGAAAATTAATCTTGAGTCTTATACGCCCCTGTTGTCTGCTGTTCGGAGTTCATATTTGTTTGTAAAAGGGGTTAACAAGCTGATGAGATCGAAACTCGAGATGAGTAAGTGATACAGGGAGCTGATAACTTAGTAAAAACAAACAAGCTCTTCCTATTTTCAGTTGATCGTCTTTTGTGCATCGATCACCATACAAATGTGTCGGCGACATTGAAAAATATTCACATGCAGAGAGAGCTTAATTTGACTGGATTACAGTCAAGGAGAGAGTCACTTTATACTCAGGCGGAAATGTGGACATAATCTTGGCCCGATGGATTTCGTGGAAAAGTGTGACTGGCTCTGAGGGAAAAACATGAATCGATTACACAACCAATTCGCAAGAAATTCCGGGGGAATTTGAATTCTGAATTCTGTTAGGCTGAGTTCTTTTTGTTATACCAACAAGCCCCTCCAAACTTGCCTGAATCACTCACGTTTGAGTTTACGCAATGTACTAGGCCAAACGGAATTGTACCTTGACTACATCCCTTTCAAGGTTTAAAAACTCCTAAGCTTTTAAAGCCTTAGTTTTGCCCAATCGTGTTCAACGATTAGCGAGAATACTGGAAACTAGTATCCAAGTAGCTAGACCCAGTTCCCACTTTCGTACTTTCCCCAGTCTTAGTTAAACCCTCTCCCTGGGAATGAGACTCTGCCCAGTCTTGTTAGATATATAGCAACTTTTGACAGAAAGACTGGAACCAAACAGAGGAGAAACTAGTCCCAGTTTCCCTGTTTTTGATTCGGACCCGGACAATCTGAGCTAAAACTAAATAAACTGCAAAGCCGTGGACGAAGATCCTGCTTGATTGAACGTCGGATCTCACAGGAGATCTAATCAACCAAACTTGAAAAGTAAAAGAGGTGATGAGAAGTCAAAGACTACTGTAAGGCTGATACAACGTGGTATATTTGAAACAATATTTCGGCTGGCCAGACCAGCCTTCTTCAGGTTTAAATGTTACTAAATTATAAAAATGAAATTACAATATTATATAGCGGTGGGTGTAAAATAAAGTAAGGATAAAACGGGTCTACGTAGGTTACAAGTTTTACGATTCATCACGTCTATTCATACCGTGGGGTTCCAATGTTCCTGCTAAATCTAGTAAAAAGGAGTCTCTGGCTTTTCTGATTGAATCACGTGAGGAGTGGATAAATTCAAGTGGAATTAGTTGGCTGTCAGTGTAGCGATGATTAGGATGAGAAACAAAATGTTCGGCAATAGTGTGGGTTTGGATTTAATGTTAGTTTTGTCGACAGAGCGTCTATGTTCATGGAATCTGTCTTTAAGACGTCGCATAGTTCCTCCTACGTATTGTAAATGGCAGCGGTTACACTGTATAAAGAGATTATCAAGGTAAGAGAGTGAATCCCCCATATAGGTCCTCTACCTAAGGTAATCCCCCTTAAGTTATTTTTAGACATGGTACCCAGTTCTTCCGAGGATGTTACTCGCGCGATGCCTGGACATCCGAAGCGACTACCTCGAAATTAAGTGAAATGGCGGGAACGTCATTTTATATGTTTTGATTTCGTTTCATAGCAGAGATGTCGGTTCTGCACTCTTGGCCGTCTTTTTGTTCGGCCAGGCTTTCGTTTGTTTTGTGCTCGTTTGGCTGTTCATTATTTGGCCGTTCATTCGGTATTAGGGAGTTTAATCAAGCAAACTTTGACGGCAACGGCAACGAGTACAATGTGGTTGTGTAAGCGTGCGTTATAATTCTTTTTTCATTTCTTTGCCGTTGGTTACAAAAGGTCACAAAACAACAACGTGAAATAGCCATTTGCAAGTGACCTATACGAAGGCCAATTTTTGAAATTTCTCTTTGAAATTTGACGTAGTCTTACATATTTCTGACAGTATAGACAAACTGAATGAATCTAAATTCTCGCGAGATTCGTAGGCTGAATATTAAGTCGTTTTTCAATCGACGTTGTCTTTGGCGCTGTTGCCGTTGATGCTTGAACTGCTTTTTGCTACTTGGGCAGCGAACACCTGCCTCTACTTTCGACCATCCGTTTGTTCGGTCGCCTGGCTTGTGTTTAAGCGTTTGTTTGCTTTGCACTCGTTTGTCTAAACATTTCTCTGCCGTTCGTTCAGTTGCTATTATTTGTGCAGGGGACATTCGTCTCTTATTTAAACTCCTATTAAAGTTTCGAAATGTCTTAAAACATACCTAGAGCCCAAGCTCCTTCGCTTGCAATCAAAATATCAAAGAAGACATCCTCATAGCGTTGGATGGTTTCCTTTCCTTTGAAACGAAACGAAAGGAAACGACACAAACAGATCCTCCACGAAAACATTTACGCAAAGCGCGAGTAATATCCGCGGAAGAACTGGGTACAATGTCTAAAAATAACTCAAGAGGGATTACCTTGGAATTAAGGCCTATATGGGGGAATCACTCTCTTACCTTGACAACCTCTTGACTGTATCATGTAAATTAAATTTTTGCTGTTACAGGTTATATTTGAAGTAATGTGACGGGTTGCACCTGTGGAGAAGAAATTGTATTGCCGTGTAGGACCGTTAGTAATGTAAGGACAAGTAGCGCAATCTTGTCCACAGCGAAATAAGCCCGGTGGTAAACTAGTGTTATTAGGAGTCGTGACAGTGGGTAGTTTATCTTAAACTAAAATGTCGCGAGGGTTAGAAGTGCGTCTGTAGGCGACGATGGGTGGGCGTTTAAAAACTTCCCTGCAGCGGTTGGAGGAAAGTAATATGTTAAAATGTTTACGTAGGATATTAGAAATGTGAGGAAGTGATGGTTATATGTAACAACAAAAGGTAAGTGGTTAATTGAATCGTGACGGTTAGAATTTAAAGCATCAATGCGAAAAACATGAGCAGCTCGTTTGATTTGTGAGCCAAGGGATCGGAAGTGTTACCATAACCTCGTGGGAGGAGATGTGTTCTTTATAATTCATTAAGGCGCAGCGTGAATTTAGCGTCCGAGCAGAGCAAATACGGGGGATGCGAAGAGCTAAGCTAAATGGGATAGTCTTTTTGGTGTGTTGAAGATGGCATGATGAACTAAGAAGGTGTTGGTGTTTGGTGTACAGGTCAGTTTCTATAGTGCCGTCATATATAGAGATACCATGATGTCGAGGAACGGGACATTGGTTAATGAGTGATTACTAGTGAACAGTGGGATTAACATTGTTGAGATAATCGACGAATGAATGAATGAATGAATGAATGAATGTTTTATTATGACGTGGATATAAGCTTAGCTTGAGAGCTAGTTTACAGGTATTCCACCTAATAACTAATGAAACAACGCCAATATCACAATTCATCAGGTAAAAATCACAAATTAAATACTGATTAAAACTATTCAAAACTATTATTACAATATTACCGCCGCAGTCAAAATACTATTAAAACTAATGTCACAAATTTACTAATCCCCAAAATTTAGCGATCTAATTCTGTTTACTATTTCATTGGTACCTACTTTTATTCTAACGTCATTTGATAGTTCATTCCATTTTCAAATGATCTAGTCCTTCAGTCCAGATTATGAAAATTTCATCGAGACATCTCCACTAAGTGTAAGGATGAAAGAGAGCACTAGAGAGGGCGTTAGTTTCGAAAATGCCGAGAGGAAGAGATTAGCATATGATGAAGCCATCTTATTACCCATAGCGGTGCCATGGATCTGAAGCCGGATAGTGGGGTTGGTTAATTGTAAAGTTATTCATGGTCAGTATAATACGTAAAAGATCACAAAGTGTCTCCGTAGGACTGTGTTTGTCAGTACGAGTATCAAGGAAACGACGGCAAGCATCAATTCCTTCGTTGTGTGGGATGTTGCGGAGTACAATGATGAAACGTCGAGAGTGACAAGTATGGCGTTACTAGGTAGAGCAGCGAGGTTAGAGAGTTTGTTAAGGAAGTCAGTTGTGTCTTTAATGTGTGAATCCAAGGAAGAGACGAGAGGGTTAATGCGATAGTCGACGAATTGTGAGATGCTTCCTGTAGGCTGGCCTTTAGATGAAACCAAGAGAAAATGATGAAACTAATGGCCGTCCCGAGTTGCCGGTTTTGTGTATTTTACGTAAAATGTAAAAACGTCCAGGTTTAACGTTAGTTTGTATAAGGTATTGTTTAGTCTTTTCGTCAATGCAGGCGTCTTTTAACATGCGTTGTACGTAAGTAATAACTCGTTGAATTTGGTTTGTTATGTCTTCGTCTTGTTTTAGTCTGAGCAAGGTCTTTGCACCCTTATCCGGTTTTCATTTTTCATTTTTCGTTTTCAGCCAACGAGGGGCCAGTGGCAGAAAGTATTCTACATATCTGCCGGTCTGTACGTAGTTGGTTGGATCACTTATCTACTCCTCGGAAGTGGAAAACAACAGTCATGGAATACGCCATTTGAAGACCTGCTGGTGCCGGTTGATATTCCGAGAGAGCCAAGAATACCAGTTTTGGCGGACACTCTGTTGATTAGCAATCAACCCACAGATTTGTCACAATCTGGAGCGAAATGCTGAGGACAAGAAAGTCATAGGCGTATGGACTCCTTCGGATTAGGAGGGGGGGAGGGGGGAGGTGGGGGATGGGGAGGTGACCTTCTTGCCCGAACAAAATTACACAATGTGTGAGTGTTGAAATCAGGATGCAAACGCACTCAAATTGCATGAAAAACTCTGGGAATCCTGGGATTAGGAAAAATATGGGAGAATAGTCAATTTATTTTTGAAATTGGCGATATCTTGTGTTGAACGATATCTATGCTATGTAGTGTATGATTACGAGAGGCTTTTCTTTCCTTTCAACGAGTTTCGTGTCCAGTGTTCGACAGTGTTCGGAATAGAAAGAGCGGTTTTCCATTTCGCACCGAATATTCTCGCAAATAAAATTAAAATAATCCGCAAAAATTACAACCCGAGAAAAATTTTTGTGTTGCACTGCACTCTTCAGGTTGCCGTTCTACAAGTACGATGGACTTGACCACAAGTTGAGATGTGAAAGCCAAGCTCAGAGCGAGGAAAATGTCTGTGCTGCTCAAAAGCGAAGGCACCCTGCTCCATGCTCTCTATATTTCAAGTGGATACTCCACCCCTATGGCGTTCCATCCCCACCAAAATTCAATGTTCCATTTTACGTTCTACTTTTCGCATTTTATCCTCCATTTGTTGTTTGACATCTGAGTTTGCACTTTCGTCATTCAACTTTCCTCGTGCAACATTCAGGTTTTTGCCTTGTTCATTCAACTTTTCGTATTCGCGGTATTCAAGTTCACGTTCAAGTTCAGCGGGTTTTACATTCAAGTTTTCGGATTCAACATTGAGCATTTGCTATTCAAGTTTCTGCTTTGAACATTTGACTTTACGTATTTCACTTGCAAGTTTGCATTGCACATTCAACTTTTTAAATTGTACTTTCATCCGCTGGTCGTCCACCTATGGACATCGTGGGCTGAACTGACCCAGCCACCCCCGCTAAGGTTACGATCGAAAGACTTCCGACAGGAGTCGGGTTGGGAAACCTTCTCCTCTCCCGACAGTATTCGTGGCACTTCTTGTCAAACATGGCGGATCACCAGCCGACTTCGATTTCTACACAGCCCGCGGCGGCGGCGGCGGCGCCCGCGGCTAGTTTGAGCGAGGTGAACATAATTAATTTAATGTTAGAAACGTGCTTAACATAGTCCTGAATGGCAGTGGCTTTTTTATTAAAGTCTTTTTAACGAATAAATGTCAACTTGTTTACGACGCGACGGTATTAAGCTTAAACTAACCTTTAGGCTTAGCTATGCATGCAATTTTGGTGTGTTTCTTGTTGACCATTCAAGTACTTTGTTTCATCTTAATTGTTGAGGTTGATTATGTATTAAATGAATTTATTCAACACATGTCAGATGACATACCTTACTTGCGTGATCAGTGTTATTGATAGATTGATAGGATCTCGAGATCCCTCAATTGATTTTCAACCAATAGCTTTCAAGCTTGATTTTTTGCCAAGAATAACTGTTAGCCTTGATGTAGATGACGTAGTAACAGGACTAGTTGGACTTGCTCACAGTATGTTGGTTGAGATGGATCAAAGAAACCATGTTCACTGTGCATATCAAACTCCACTAAACAGTAGTGGTAAACGAGGGAGAACTTCCTATGAAATCACCGAGGAACAGCTACTTTTTTTACTTGAGCAAGGTTTCCAAGTGTGTGATATAAGTAACATTCTTGGGGTGAGTGCCAGGACTGTTGAGAGGAGGATGTCAAAGTTTGGATTGAGTGTATCAGGTATAGCATTATATGTAGCTTTTTTTTTTTAAGAAACTGATGTGTAAACAATAGATATGAGAAATAATAACTACCAGAAGAAGCTAAGGGTATAAAAAGTAGTTGTCCCTGCAATACTCTTGCTGTATGCACAGGCTACGTGCAATGAATAAAACAAAATGGCAACATGACAATTCATAACAAACTGTCTCGAGGGTCCAATGTGGGATGGGTCAACCTCACTCAATTGAGGAAATCTTTCTATGATTCCGTTATAGACAGAGCTCTTATTAATTCCAAAGGTGATACTTACATCACCTAGGCCAGCATTTGCAAGTGCAGTTCCTTCTTTCACTGACATTGGAGGATGGTCTGCCTCTTCCTTAGAAGCCAAACACACAAACTTCAGGGTACATGTTGCACCTCGTTTGGATTTTGAAAGAGATTTGGATGGACGTGGTCATTTTACATGGCTACCATGACCAAACAGCCTTTGCAGCTCTGCAGCTACAGAAACAGAAAGATGACCAGCAGAATTTGACTGATGTTGCAACTGTCTGGTGCTGTCTAAAAAAAAAACCAAAAAGCAGATATCTGTAAAATTGGAATTACAAAAATGTAACCTCCAAGTGCTTTTAATTAAGTCACTTCACTTTTCATAAACAGATGGAATAAATATGTTACATTTAATTTTTTTTTATTTCAGTTAATATTAATATATTTTTTAAACCAGTTAAATTTAATTTCAACCTAGGTTATTTTCTATTCAGCTAGATAGTCCACGTGACCACGCAAGCAATCGTTGCCAAAGTCTCCCTATTTCTATTTCTCTATGAGAGTCTCTGAGGATGTCAACTATCAAACTGTTTGGTCATATGCCACGTAAAAAGCTCAACTTTTCAGCGACTGTCTTAACGCAGGGCTTGAAAGGGAAAAATTTCGTAAATTTAGACTTCATTAAGGGAACGTTTTGCCTGGAACTGAGCACGTGCCCCACCGTTTGCCAGCTGTGTGTACTGAGTGGGGTTTTCTGTCATTTTTCAGGTTTATTTTAACACATTACCCATCATCTAAGTCCTGCTCCAAAAAATAACAAAATTCACTGAGAAAAGATAATTAAAAGCAAAAGCATACTGAACTTGACTATATTATTGTGTGATCGAAGCACGCCGTGCAGAAAGTGTCAAGGTGTGCCTGCTAGTCTGTACACGAGTTCTATTATAAAAACACTTTCATGTACTTACTTGAAGATCGAGGTTCTTCTAAAGAGGAAAGGCGATCAGCCACTCTCAACAGAGTGCCTCTAACGTCACTCAAACTAGCCGCGGGCGCCGCCGCCGCCGCCGCCGCGGGCTGTGTAGAAATCGAAGTCGGCTGGTGATCCGCCATGTTTGACAAGAAGTGCCACGAATACTGTCGGGAGAGGAGAAGGTCTCCCAACCCGACTCCTGTCGGAAGTCTTTCGATCGTAACCTTAGCGGGGGTGGGCTGGGTCAGTTGAGCCCACGATGTCTATAGGTGGATGACCAGCGGATGAAAGTACAATTTAAAAAGTTGAATGTGCAATGCAAACTTGCAAGTGAAATACGTAAAGTCAAATGTTCAAAGAGAAAACGTGAATAGCAAATGCTCAATGTTGAATGCGAAAACTTGAATGTAAAACCCGCTGAACTTGAACGTGAACTTGAATACCGCGAATACGAAAAGTTGAATGTACAAGGCAAAAACCTGAATGTTGCACGAGGAAAGTTGAATGACGAAAGTGCAAACTCAGATGTCAAACAACAAATGTAGGATAAAATGCGAAAAATAGAACGTAAAATGGAACATTGAATTTTGGCGGGGATGGAACGCCACACACCCCAACCCCTGCGCGGTGAGCCATTTCCCACAATCCTAAATTGGGCGGCTAGTTTCCAGGTTATGCCGCGGATTTTAAAAAAGTCTCGTGACTTTCGAGACTTCACAGTACGTAAAAATTCCTCGAGTTTTCCTCAGTTTGCCCATGGAGGAAGGCGCACCTTTAGTCGATAAACGCACATCCAAGTCTCGTCAGGAGTCAGGTTGCTATTTGCCTTGTCGATATGCGCTGGCGATTTTGTCTTGTGCTGGGTTTTGTGTTGTGTACATGTTGAGAGTGAATTTGAGTGTAGCGTTGGTTGCAATGGTTAACTCGACTTATGCCAATGCCAAAGCTTCTGCACATGATCCGGAATGCCAAAGAAATACATCTAAATCATCTTTAGAAAAGGTAAGCTCGCTGGTTCTTGTCTTTTCTTGAAAAATGGCTCTTTTAGCTTTCATTTTGCCATTACCATACCAGACTTATTATCGAGAAGCTTCACTTTTTAACCGGAAATAAGGCAACAACAACAACAACAACAACAATTTATTGGTATTCCCATATAGATGGTGTTACCTAAATGCAGAATCGCTAAATAAAAATTCAAAAACGGAACAAATTACAACAGCAACCAGAAAGAAAAATAAACATAGTTAGTTACAAGATTCTTCATTTTAAGTTCTAGGGCAATCAAATGTCCCTTGAGGCCACACGTTTTCAATCAGGTGGTAGCCGAACCACCCCCGGGGGGGGAGGGGTACTCCCAGAAAAATTGGGTGGGGGTGTGCGGCCCGCTTCCCAAAACCCTTACCTTATTTATGACCAAAATCTGTGATATTCCCTACCCTATTTATGACCTGACCAAAAATTCGAAACCCTGGTCATGACCTGACCCTTAAATCAAAACCCTGTTTCAGACCTGCATTATAATTAGTTCCCTAAATCAGACTAATGCTAAATTACTGAAAACATAATTTGTGAAGGGCTTCTGTTGATTTTCTTTTTGATAATGATTAAAAGTGACTTCTTAAAAACATTCCCATATCAAGGCTAGAGTGCAAAAACCATAACCTATTTATGACCAAAATGGCCAAAATCAACTAAAATCGATACCCTATTTATGACCAAAACGGCTGAAAAACTGTACTCTTTGGGGCCGCACATACTTACAATAGCCCATATAAGGGAGTACCCCCCTGGGAGCCGAACACACTGTGCTCTGGATAAAATTAATCCAGCAAACGGGACCAACAAATCCCGCTTTAACTCAAGGGTTTGACTGTGCACATTTTTCTGAGTTTGACCATGATATATTTTTGATCATGCACAGAGCTAGTCTCCTTCACAGCTGTTATCGTGGTCGTCATGCAATGCTTCTCTCCGCTAGAAGCATTGTGTGACAACCCTAATTAAAGGCTGCCAAGGAGACTAGCACAGTGCACCTGTAAAATGAACAGCTGCTATGATTAATGCTGCCTTAACTTCCAATTTGGCCTAGCAGTCTTGATTTTTGGTATTGACCAAAAGGATTATGGCTTCTGAGACAAGGATTGTTATAGGGATGTTATTGTGAAATTTGCACAAGGTTTGATAGTGCCCTTAAAGGAAAAATTGAGGGCCAATTTAGACAGGGCAATTTTATTGCAATTGTGGCAAGCTCACAATCTATAGCATGAGTTGATTTCTTTTAATGAGGTTAACAACTTGTATGTGATTGTCGACCAACATGAATTGTCGACCTAGAAATGTCTACATATAACTGAAAACCTTACAACAAATTACAGTATTTTAGTATCAGGTGATGTCATTTGATCCAGTTGTTTGTGATTTTGTGTTGATGATGCTTGAAACATGCACATGACTTGTATACAACAGTCACATTTAACAAAGTGGTGTAATGTAAGTCAGCTAAAGTTTTCAGTTATTTATTAGTGAGAATGACTTTCTATGATACATTTATGTA
Source organism: Orbicella faveolata (assembly GCF_042242905.1). Taxonomy (NCBI): domain Eukaryota; kingdom Metazoa; phylum Cnidaria; class Anthozoa; order Scleractinia; family Merulinidae; genus Orbicella; species Orbicella faveolata. Next base: position 33,847,773 of record NW_028301563.1, read on the forward strand.
CCCACCGGTACATGTAAGTTGCTACAGTAATTAAAACTGTCTGTTTTGCAGGATGGAGAGTTTAATTGGGATCAAGAGACTCAAGGTATTATTTACCCTACACTTTTCATTATTATTATCATTATCATTATCATTATTATAATTTTTTATATAACTATAATTATTATAATTATTATTATTATTATTATTATTATTATTATTATTATTATTATTATATGGCAAGGTAGTTTTGAAGTGACTCCGACTATTCTGATTGGTTCTTACTTGGTCGGGATTTTGCTGATATGGAAACAGTCATAAGCAGTGTATTTTTCTGAATTTTTTTCAGGCTTTAATTTCACAACTGCTAAAGTTGTGTGCACAACTTCGATGATCAATCCACTCTTCATATCTTTCTCTGCAGTTCAAAATGATCTTTCATATATTCACTTGAAGTGTATTTTTTGTTTTCAAAAGCATGGCCCAAGTGCCATACAATAAATGATTTAGTAACCTAGTTTTCTTGAGCCATAGAGGAATATATTAATTTTGCACTCAGTTGTTTTTGTACTCGACCTCACTGCACTACGTTCAGTGAGAGATTAGTACCTTTAGAGGCTGTGGCTTAAGTCAGTGACGTATCAAATGAAAACTTAAAAATTAAAAACAAATATGAAAAATCAATGTGATCAGGTACCTGAACTGATGAATCAATACAACAACATGTAGCAGCCTCCTGATAAGTGACTGAGGCCTCATTATCTACTGACTAGTTGCAACTGATATTTTCCTCCATAGGTTTGATTCTAGGCTCATTTTTCTATGGTTATGTTATCACACAAGTACCAGGAGGATGGTTAGCGGCACGGGTTGGGGCAAAGTATTTATTTGGTTTTGGAGTTCTTTGTACATCAGTATTGACAATGTTTACGCCTGCTGCGGCACATCACAGTGTTGGCATGTTACTCCTGGTCAGAATACTGGAGGGGCTCGGAGAGGTCAGTTTTTTATGTGAATTTGATCCGTCTGTTTGTTTGGACAAGTACCTTTTCAGACAAGTAACTTTTCATTCTCACTTGCCCAGTAGGCAAGGGATCAAGCCAGTCACCAGTCAACTAAATCATTAAAAAAACACACTAACACTTGCCCAGGGCAAGCAAAATTTTGAGAGCTACTTGTTCTACAGGCAAGCTGGATTTTAATTTTTGTATTGAGCCCTGTAACATTGGAAAATCCTGGACAGTCATGAATGAAATTTGTTTTTTCCTCAAAAATAGCCAAATCCCTGATCTCCAAGATTTTTCTGTCTGATTTTCCTGAGGTTTAGCAGACTGTAAACAGTACATGTAATTTACAAACTTTCAACCCCAAAGTACAACACAATTGGCACTGATTTGATTTACTGAGGGAGAAATGTAAATTAAAATGTTTTTAAAACGGCATGGATGAAATCTGAAACCAGGATTTCTTCTGGTTTGAAGTATTATCTGTTTATTGCATTTCTTCTGCTGCATTTTGGCTTAAGTAAAATGATATATTTGTGATTTTCTGTGGACATACAGTTCACTTTACTGTCTGTCAAACTCCAAAGATTTGACGATGAATCATGGAACATTCAATATGCCCCTACATGTAGACAATGATTCCTTCTGATATGTTCATGTCTAGATGCAAAATTTCAGAAACAGGGGATTTTGTTTTTTCCCAAGCATTTCCGTGCAATCTATCTGGAAGACTTTCTAGATCATAATATCATTAATACCATCCATGTGGTTGACTGTAGGGTGTCACATTTCCTGCCATGCATGCCATGTGGAGTAGCTGGGCTCCACCTTTAGAGAGAAGCAAGCTTTGTACATTGTCATATGCAGGTAGCGTATACACCACAACTTTGCTTGTCAATTCATTCACATTTTGGACACTGTTAGCTAGAGCCAAGTTTCTGAGTGGAGGTACTGTGGTCTCGTGGTTAGTGCATTCATCTCTGGATCAAGTGGTCCGGGCTTTTCGTGGAGCAGTACATACACATTTAATATGACTATGTCTTTTGTTTGCTCTCTCAAAGGGCTTCAAATTGGCACAGTTCTTGGCTTGCCAATAGCTGGAGTACTGAGTGCATCTGACCTCTGGGGAGGGTGGCCATCAGTATTCTACATTTTTGGTAAGTCCATTAGCAAGGCTTTTTTTCCATTGCAACTATGACTAAGTCTATTTCAAACTGTTTATTGGATTTTTTAAAGTTATTATACATAATGAACATGCAATTTAATTTTGTGTTTGATTGACAGGTGCTGTAGGCATTGTATGGTTTATTATTTGGATGATGTTCACTTATGATAAACCAGCAAATCACCCAAGAATATCTCTCAAGGAAAAAGAGTACATTTTGTCAAGTATAGGATCTGCACAGGACAAAAAGACAAGAGTAGGACAACTTTTTTTACGGTTCTATGAAGTTTCACTGTCTTGAATTAGCTAAAAACTATCATTTGTGTTTAATTTAATTTATAGGTAAAAAAAGATAAAACAACTTTATTTGAACGTGCACAGTTGTGTTTGAAACTGTAAGCTTGTGGGGCAGTGTATTGATAAAACTTATCAGCAATAGATGAGTGTGGGCCATGTTTTGCCCGGTGAATCTGCACTAAATGTACAGACTTACTGAGTGACTGTCTGCAATCAAGTGATATAGATTGGACATGGCTGGATTTATTCACATTTAATGTAGGTTTTTTTAATTATTTTTGATGTTTCTGACGTCATTCCTGGAATGTTGTTCTGTAAGGCTCTAATACTTCTTGACCTTTCTGATTTGATTTCAGAAATACGCCACTCCGTGGTTTGAGATTTGGACATCACCTGCTGTGTGGGCCATTATCATAGCTCACTTTTGTAACAACTGGGGTTTCTACACATTTCTCACTTGCTTACCATCTTATTTTAAAGAAGTTCTTAATTTTCCAATATCCGAGGTAAGTATGTTTAAGGATTTTGTTACATTTTGTTATTTAAGTACACAGAAAAGCACAAGATGAGGTGCCTTTCACAAGTGTTCTTAAGTCGTGAGTGCCACTCAACAATGTGCAAGGAGCAAAATTTCCTACTCCTTTACGAATTGTCCAAGAAATGTCACATTTTCAAACTGATGATGTAAGTCAAGCACTTTGTTACCCATTAATGAGAAATGAGTATGAAATGTACGTTTTTGTTCACTTTTTTGGCCTTGATGTGTACAAAGTATTATTAATTGTTGTTTACTTTGGACTGAGGAACTGACCAATAGAAGTGTTTCGATTTCATAGTTCATGCATAACTAATGTATAAGTGCAAAACAAAAGATTGTTCACAGTTGTGGACCTTCCAACATAAATCTTAGCATCTTTACTGGCTCCTTTGATGTTTATCGTGCTTCATAACCATTCCCCTTAAACAACTATGGCTAGTATTATAGCACATGTAAAACAAAAGGGAAATATTTGTAAACATGGTTAGGGAAAAGACTGAAGTCAACCCACACCATTGGAGTATGGGTCTTCCCAACCTCAATCCAAGGCTCTCTCTTTTTTTGCCTCCATTACGACATGGGATGCAAGGGAGAGAGAGTCTGGGATCGAGGTTGGGGTTTGATAGGCAACATATGACTGTCAATTCCTGCGTGCCAAACAAAATATGTTACCTTTGTGCTTCAGAATGGTTTTTTGTCAGCCATTCCATTTTTACTATCGTACATAATTGGTGTTGGCGGTGGCCAAGTGGCAGACAGGTTGCGTTACAGTCACATATTAACAACAGGAGAAGTTAGGAAAGTCTTTGCCACAGCGGGTGAGTTCAAATGTCCTTTCATTTCTTCACATAATGGAAGTCACAGAGGGTGGTGCGGGGGGGAGGACACTATAAAGCAGCAACAGTGTGTCAGAACTTAGTGTTTGAGAGGATCACAAATTTCTGTGGTATTTTTGATGGAATGTAATATTCTGAAAAGTAGACTTAGCTGCAATGGATATCTTGGTCAAATTCACTGTTTGTACACTTTATTGGATGGTTGGCTTTTAATATATGTGGATATTTTGGCAGTTGTGAGCACAGAAAGGGTGGCCTGGGTTTGATTCCGTCCCAGTGCCATATGTGGGTTGAGTTTGTTGTTGGTTCTTGCCTTGTTCTGAACGTTTTTCTCCAGGTTGCCTGCTTTTCCTCCCTCATGAAAAACCAACGTTTTCAAATTCCAATTCGAGGAAGGATAGAGGACCTGCATGAAAACCAGCTAAGGCTGATGTGGCTTCGTCTCTAAATACAATTATAATTTAACAGATTGACATCAGTTTTTCATGCGTCTGTCCTGTTATTGATCATGAATTTCGTCATAACACTGTCAAAGTAGCTGTGGATCTACTGTACTTTGACAATGTTATGACGAAATTCATCGTCAATAACAGGACAGACAGTATTAAAAACTGACATCAATTTGTTTTTTACAAATTGTCCGCTCTTACTTGTTGACGCATTGCATAAATTTTAAATTCATGTGTCTGTCCACTTAATGACAATGAAAATTAGCTAATGAGCACACAAGAATTTCTGCAGTTATCGTAAAGTTACAACGTATTTATCTAGCCGACAGTCATGCATTTGCACGAAAATCTGATATAAAAAGTCCTGTTATTTTCCATGTTATAACTTACATATCTCATTTTTTAGGATACCTTATCCCTGCCTGTCTCATGGTAGCAACAAGTTATGTTGGCTGCGACAACACGACACTAGCTGTTGTTTTGTTTTCACTGGCCCTGGGCATCACAGCTCTTAATATGTCTTCGTATAATGTCAATCATTTGGATATCGCTCCTAGATATGCAGGGGTTCTTATGGGGATCACCAATTCCGCTGCGACAATCCCAGGGATGGTTGGCCCGTATGTAGTGGGATATCTAACAGACAATGAGGTAATGTGTACGTCACTTCTTGTTTTCAATGTTTCATTTATTATTATTATTATTATTATTATTATTATTATTTGATTATTTATTCCCTGCCAATCAAAACCTTGAAGGCGCTACGTCAGAGTTTTAAGCAATAGAGCACTTTTTCCGTGTTTACACAGTCTCATCTAAACACGAGGAGGGTTGGGAGAATTCGAGACAGTTATGCAAACCCGAGACTTGGTCGAGGGTTTGCATAACTTTCGAGAATTCTCCCAGCCACCCGAGTAAATATGGAAAAAGTGCTCTATTGCTTTTGTAAAATAATTCTCAAAAATACGCGCGAATCTAAAACGTCACAACCGTGTTTACGTACTCTCATCTTGACACACTTATCGACCAATGAGAGCACGCGCAGAGGCTCAGTTATTTTATAACATGCATTTGATAAGTTAAGCCTAAGTTTTTCAAGTTTGTTGTTTGCAATCTGTGTTAATCTTCTCCATCCTTAACCATCCTTGTTCCTTTATGGTTTGCTATTATCTCTTTGGTATTTTTCTAACTTAGTAAACTACTATTTTCAGGTTTCCTTTAATTTAAAGGTAATTTTGTTCACGGCCAAAATAAATTTTGTGACTCAGCTCCTTTAATATTATCCGACCTTGTGAGAAGTATTGAGGATACTTATTAACTGGGAGGTAACGTCTTCTAGCTAAGAGGGATTTTAACTGAAGGGTTACCAGTCCCTATTTGACGGACTCAAAAGCAAGAAAGGTTAAATTAATCTCTCTTTAAAGAATGGTTTCAGCAGAAAAAATATAATAACGTAGAGAACGCTTCGCTTTACACGAGACGCAGGGGAATGAAATCGTTTTTACAGAAAAATTTAAAAGCTGCAACAACAAACAGTCGTGACAAATGCGTACTATACCGGAAACAAAATTGGACTCTATTTTTGAAATCCTACGTAAGCATATGTAAATTGATATCATACACAATATTTAGTGGACTTAGTGCTAATAGAGTCTAAAGACAACTGTACATAAGTGTTTTTAAAACAATATTACATAGTTTTAGAGACGTTGATGTTGTCCAGCAAGAGTTAACTTAGTTTGTAATCTTCTGTCTCGTCGCCATCTTGCGTTTGAGAAAGGAGTTTAATAGTCGATCCCATTCAGACGGAAACGTTCTAACACCAGATTCCACGAGATAAACACTGCAATTTTTGAAGTGTTTTCATCAAGTACATGTTCGCGTTTATATAAAAAAAATAATAGCCATTGGGGATGAATGAAAGTTTCCCGGCAGAGCTCGCTTGTGTTTCTTTTTGTAGGACAACTCCTGATGTGCACATGAAGCGGGTCCTAGAAGAGAGCTGGTCAGAAAAGATTCTAATGACTTGCTCTGCTTGAAATGTCTGAAGCCTATTGTGGACTTAACGCTATAACGTTGTTATTGCCTTTTGTATTCAACGCTGCTTTTGATACTTTAAACTCCAGGTAATAAGCCGTGGGTTTAAATGGACCTCAAAAAGGTTCTAAGAAAAGCTTATCGGTTAATCTTTTGTACGTGATTTCCTTATTAATGTGAGGTAAATTTATCCTGACAAAGGAAGGAATGGAAATGTGATGGGAAGATGGAGGCTGTTAATTGCGTTAGCTGAAAGCAGATATTAGAGTTTACAAACGTTAAAATTTAGGGCTTTAGAGCAGAGTTCCATTTGTTTTGCGTCAAATTTCGCGCAATAACTAATATGGTATTCTAAGCTACGAACATTAACTGGGGGCCAGAGAGAGAGAGAGAGATTGATTTTTCTGGCAAAATATCTTGCGTGAACTCTTTCTCCAAAGCAGCTATTAATCATGAAAAGAAAACAAAGCTTTTGAAAATTAATCTTGAGTCTTATACGCCCCTGTTGTCTGCTGTTCGGAGTTCATATTTGTTTGTAAAAGGGGTTAACAAGCTGATGAGATCGAAACTCCAGATGAGTAAGTGATGCAGGGAGCTGTTAACTTAGTGAAAACAAACAATCTCTTCCTATTTGCAGTTGATCATCTTTTGTGTATCGATCACCATACAAATGTGTCGGCGACTTTAAAAAATATTCACATGCAGAGAGCTTAATTACTTTGTCTGGATTACAGTCAAAAAGAGAGTCACTTTATAAGCAGGCGGAAATGTGGACATAATTTTGACCCAATGGATTTCTTGGAAAAGTGTGATTCTCTGAAGGAAAAACATGAATCGAATACACAACCAGCCCGCAAGAAATTCGGGAGGAATTTGAATTCTGTTAGGCTGAGTTCTTTTCGTTGTGCCAACAAGCCGCTCCAAACTTGTCTGAATCACAGTTACGTAATGTACTAGGCTAAACAGAATTGTACCCTGACTGCACCCTTCTAAAAAGGTTTAAAACCTCCCAAGCGTTTTAAGACTTGGTTTTGTCCAATCGTGTTCAACGATTAGCGAGAATACTGGAAACTAGCATACAAGTAGCTAGACCCAGTTCCCACTTTTGTACTTTCCCCAGTCTTATTTAACCCTCTCCCTGGGAATGAGACTCTGCCCAGTCTTGTTAGATATATAGCAACTTTTGACAGAAAGAGTGGAACCAAACAGAGGAGAAACTAGTCCCAGTTTCCGCGGTTTTTGATACGCACAGTCTGAGCAAGGTCTTGCACCCTTATCCGATTTTCATTTTTCATTTTTCGTTTTCAGCCAACCAGGGGCCAGTGGCAGAAAGTGTTCTACATATCTGCCGGTCTGTACGTAGTTGGCTGGATCACTTATCTACTCCTCGGAAGTGGAAAACAACAGTCGTGGAATACGCCATTTGAAGACCTGCTGGTACCTGTTGATATTCCGAGAGAGCCAAGAATACCTGTTATGGCGGACATTCTGTCGATTAATAATCAAGACACGGATTTGTCACAATCTGGTGCCGAATGTTAAGGACAAAAAAGGTCATGGGCGTGTGGGCTCATTGGGACTAAGGGGGAGAGGGGAGAGAGGGTGGTGACCTTCTTGCCCGAACAAATTCACGCAATGCGTGAGTGTTGAAATCGGGATGCAAACGCACTCAAATTGCATGAAAAACAAAAACGTACACAATTCTCACATCCATTTAAACTGCTATAATTCCAAAAATAGTTATGCTGAAAGCTTGCATACTCAATGACCTCTATCAGCGGTTTCAATTTTTGTCAATTTGTGCCCGAATTTTTGTCATTTTTTTTTCCAAAAGTTATTGGGGGCTAGAACCCCCGTCCCCCCCCCTCCCCCACCCCCAGCTCGTACTCTTATGAAAAAAATTACGGTGAAACCATTTAAACCTTGAAGACATGAAGTACGGTTGGAATGCTTATTACGTAAAGTGAAAAAATTATCCTGGTTGCCGTGTTTGCAGATTGTTAACCGGAGTTAGTGTGTGTTTCTTCATAATTCAAATAGCCCGTTTCTGTGTTGCCTTAAGCCTCTCCATCAAAGCGAGGCTGGTGCACAACCATTCATAGGAAAATGAGTTTCATTTGTAGGTGAACGAAATTCATTTTCATATGAAAGGATGGGCACCAAGATTCGCTTTGAGGAAGAGGCTAAAGGTAATTCGGAAATGGCCTTTTGGTAGAGCATGACAACCGTGACGCGAGAATTTCGGGTTTAAGAAATACAAACCCGAAAGACGTTTATCACACTTTCAAACGCCTCGAATTTCATCAGATTTGAATACTCCGCTGTGGGTCATGTTTTCGCCTTTCTTCGTAGTGTTTGGAAATGTAATCAGACACTCTTTCGTGTTCGATATTTTTCTTGAACCCCAGATCGTTGTTATGTTGAGCCACGTGGGTTATAAAGTAAAGCGAATGCGTTGACTCGGGCACGAAAATAAGCTCCACACGTTGCCGTTTTCTTTCAAAACAAATTCAAGTTGTTCTTTTGTAACTCGGATTTCCTGTCTTTTGGGTCGTTTCTCCTGTTTTTCTTTTCGTTTGTTTGTTTGTTTTCGTTTGTTCCTGCGGTTCAGCTCACTCCTGATTGGTCGCTATTCAACATTCTGGACTTGTTTCTAGTGGTTATGACTTCACGGGCCTCACTGTAAAATTTACTCACCGGGAGATTGGGGGAATGATAACAATTTGTAGCAATGCTACTTTTAATATTTATAAAAAGAAACACGCAGCAAAATATAGAGAAAAGAAGTACTGTTAAAATATATGATAATATGTTTTACATCAAAGCATCTTGGACCTTTTTTACGACTTTTGGAGAAAAAATGCATTTATACAACAACTAATTAGCAAATTGAAGAAGTATAGTTCAAATAGTTTAAGTACATTGAATTTGCAGACAAATTTTAAGTTAATGCTTAAGTTATGTTTTGAAAGGTAAAACGTTTATTAATAAAAGAAAAATGCTCTGAGGTACAGCATTTAAAATACATCTTTCGTTATGTGTTTTTTTTTTAATGAATACTGTATAAAAAAACTATCATACCGAGGGATCTTATCCAAGAAAAATTTGCATAAATAAAATCAAACCCGAGATGTAATCGAAGGTTTGTATAACTTCGAGAATTCTCCTAACCCTTCGATTTGTTAAGGTGAGGCTATGTAAACACGGAAAACTGCTCTATTACTTTTATAATAATACACATGAAAAAATTACTCGATTCTGATTGGCTAAGAGCAGTGCAGTTCAAGTGTAGCACCAGTGCAAAAAGTGTAACACCAATGCAAATTACACATCGAAATTCTGGATTATGATTGACTGAAAGAAAATAGGAAATTTTCTAAGAAAATGATATCACGTAAAATGATGACGAAACTTTTGTGCTGAAACTTTGAAAAGAGTTTTCTCAAATGAGAAAAAATGGCTTCAAGAAAGATCTTCCGGTACTTCCTCCGCACGAATTTTTTCATGTTTATATGATTAAGTAATCATACGGTTTTTCTCGTTCAATTTGGAGTTCATTTGCACTTGTGAGTTTTTCAAAAAGCTGAAATTACACTCGCCGAAGCGGCTCGTGCAATTTCAACTTTGTGAAAAACTCACTCGTGCAAATGAATTCCAAATTGAACTCGAAACCGTATGATTACCTATACTAAAATCTCAAATATACGCGCGAATCTAGAAAGTACAGTCACAACCGTGTTTACATACCCTCATCTAAACACACCTAGCAACCAATGAGAGCGCGCGTAGTAGCTCAGTTATCTTATAAATTAAAGTCGCGCAAAAAAAAAAACAAAAAACAAAAAACAAACAAACAACAACAAAAACAAAAAACAAGGAACACTAGAAACACGAGTAAAATAAGCTATTTTAATTTTGAAATCTTTCATTTTTCCTCAAAGTTTTCCTGGTGACCGTAAAATGTGCTCGCGCCTTACAAACTCTTACTTCCATTGTCACAACGTGAGGTTGGTAACTAATTCCTCCCTCTCTATGGTTCAACCCTACTTGACAGAGAAAGGGCTGGAACCGAACTAGAAACTTCTTTAATTTGAGCAACAACCTGGAAGGATGATAAGCTGATAACATAACTTAAGGGCTAAAATGTTTTTTGGCGTTATTTTTCAAGGTCTTTCTGGAGGATCATTAAACTTGTACCCGGTTTAATTAAATTTAGACTCTGAAAGCGATATTTAATCGTGTTAGACTAATCCAGGGAGTTTTCACCGTGTGGATTTGTTTGCCTTCCCGGTTCATTTCAGTTTCAAGGTCTTTCTGGGGGATCATAAAACTTACACCCAGCTTAATTAAATTTAGACTCTGAAAGCGATGTTCAATTAATTAATCGTGTTTAACTAATCCAGCGAGTTTTCACCGTGTGGATTTGTTCGCCTTCCCGGTTCATGTCAGTTTCAAGGTCTTTCTGGGGGATCATAAAACTTACACACAGCTTAATTAAATTTAGACTCTGAAAGCGATGTTTAATCGTGTTTAACTAATCCAGTGAGTTTTCACCGTGTGGATTTGTTCGCCTTCCAGATTCAGTTCCGTTTCTAGAAAAATAACTGAGAACTAAATGTGTATGCCGGTTTTAGTATAGTTTTTAGTTCCCTGTCGAAATCAAATCTTATTCCAGCATAATGAAACAACGTACAAAGCTTCTCAGAACAAACTTAAATGTTCTAAAAGGTTACCTTTTGGTCAGGTGCTTTAATTTCAACTTACACAAGTGGTTATATTAAGCGTTAATCCCGTCTCATTAGTCTTCCGGGGTTAACAATCTATTATAAATAAAAGTAGGGTTCGTGTAATTGGTTTTCTGCAACTCGGCGGTTAAAGTTCACCAGCTTAACCGTTCAGGGAAGTTATGCCTGCCGAGCCATGTTGTACTGAGAAGTCTATTGGATGTGTACGTGAAGATATGGTTTTAATTTTAAGAGCTATGATCGAGAGCCCCACTGTGAAAGTCCCGCCAAACGCCAGGGACAAGTGTAGAACGTCAAGCGTCCCGCGGTGTTTAATTGTACTTTAGCGTAGTTCACGTGCGAAGACAAGAATTTGTTTAGGGTGTATGTTCGGCTGTGTCGTTATTTTACAGAAACGTCATGTAAACGCAATATTTCAAAAAAAACTGAAGAAATGCCCAGCGGCTATAAATTGGCTAGAGTAAGATCTTTTTTCTCTCCTTTTTAGCGAGGGAACTAAACTGAATTCAATACCGATTAATTTTAAAAGTCTAACTTAATAATAGCAACGTTTATCAATACAGCGCCGTTCCTATGTTCATGGCGCTTTGCAAAGAAATGTGTAAAACTATACAATAAGGAATTTAATAGTTTATGTACAAAAGAAACAAGATTTAAAAGCTATGTACAATTCAAACATTTGTACGATTCGCTAAAATCATTCTGACATAAACGTTGTTATATCACAAACAAATTACTCGGCAATAATTACCTCTACCTCCTGAAACTTACACCGATTCTTTACCTCTTGTTTGTTTGAAACTTTCAACTTTTTTAGAAAAGATTTGCCTGCAAATGAGTCGAGTTAAAAGGGTCAAAAAATGATTGCTGTTTTTAGCTAGGCTACGTATCGGATACATACACAAGCATAAGATTGCTGACAAGGACTAAGTGTCTTAAAATGCATTTTGGTCAATATTGTACCGGACAAGCTTTGTACCTTTAGTTGGAATGTACTTTTTAACTAGCTGTGATAGCAGTGAGGTCGAAACTTGATAAAGATCTGCTTGTGCTCGCCGATTTACACGAGCGATGCACAAAATAAGTGGGAGCGCAAGAAAGACAAAGATTACAGATTTCCTTGTTTCACGCTTATGTTTGCACCGTACGCCTAAGATTACTTCCTCTTCTCCCCGCCCTCTCCTCCCTTCTCGACCATTCTGTGTTTCGTGCGTGTTTTTTGCCTTCTTACTTCTGTTGACAATGACGTCACTGTCGGAAACCCATACGGAGCTTTATTTTTGTATTTCTTCAATCCGAAACGTAATTTTAGGATCTGACAACAAGATTATGGGTTTATTTATACGTCCACGTTTTTCAAAAAAACGGAAAACAATTTTAATAACTCTTTTAAATGTTTGCCAAAATAGAGTGAAATAACTCGCATGGATTTAGTCAGGGTTAGACCAAAATCCCAGTCAAGCGCGTGTAAATACTTGTTAAATTTGCAATTCTAAATTTGGATACGTGTTCAAACTTGCTGATTAGTTCGACAGTTCTACGTGCAATTCAATTAACAGGTATTAAATTATAGTATAATCCATCCAATTTGGAAATAACTGAATTCAAGAAATTCCTCAGACTGTTTAAACTGGACTACTCGTAATGTTTTTCATTCAGTTATTTTTCCGAATTGTACAGCGTATAGTCCTGTCACATATACTACCACCTTCCCTAACCGTAAACAACCAAAGTGTCTGCTGGCATCATAAAAACTCAGAAAAACTGCAAATGTTTTTCCGCTACACAAGGTCACTTTTTGCGGTTTCGGTCTTGAACCTTTTATTTCGGAAAGAACAAAGCATTTGCTTGATTTAAGTTGATTCCAACATGTTTTGTTGAGTCCCCGACGACTATTCAACCTTCGCCCACTGTACTCGCTTTGTCGACTCCTGCACTTAATTGGAGACCCGACGTAGTTTTTGTTCATTATTTTTGGCAGCCATGTATTTTCTTTGATACTTGAAAAACGCCTGGAAGAGGCTAGAAAATTATTAAATCTTGCATAAATGCTTTGTGGCTAAGTTTCAATTCTGCTTTGCGGAGCCCGTGGTTTTTTTCGGAATCCGGCGTTTAATCGAGCAAATTACGACATGTCGAATCTAGAAACAAAAAAAAGTTTATATATGTATGTCTGTAGAATCGTGTAGAATCGGACGAACTTAACTGGAAGAGCTCGAGATTGTTCGTCATTTGAATGTATGTAATCCACTAAGTGTGGATGATCCTCCTGCAATAGTCAGTTGCTTGACCATGAGAAGGGACTGGGGCCGAGAATAAATCTGCTGACAACCAAGGTTGTCATTTAACCAAAAGAACGAATCAAAGTCACAAAGAGGCATAGAGAAAGCACGTTCATTGCCGAATTGGTTATAATGTTTAAACTGCAGTGGAAAGGACCTTGCTGGAACCCTTTGTTCTACGTAAAAGGGCCTTTAAACTGACGTAAACAAGGCGGCAACTTGTAGGCCAATTCTGTGAAACTTAAATCTTCCTTTGGCTTTGTGACAACTTGTTAAGCAGCTCAGACCTACTTAGACCTTTATCTGACAACCGAGTTTGAAAATAAAATCATGATTGCTGAAGATTTCCAGAAACAAATGCTTCAGCTACTTTTCTCGAAAATAACTGCTACTTAAAACTATTACTGAAACACAAACGATTTCATCAATGTTTTGTACATCAATTTGAGCGCTATTGAGAACTGTCATCTTTGTATGAATAAACCGATAAATTTAGAAAGTTGTACATCTCCAACAAAGATGACCTTCGTTCGCCGCTTTTCACTGAACTTCTTGAGGCGGACAACAAAGGGAAGAAACTAAATCTGTAGTTAAGTGGTATTTTCAGGATGTCCAATGTCCAGCAACGGAAACTAACCACAATAAGGAGTGTTCTTTCTTATGCCTGCTTCTTATCACGTAGATGCATAAAGATCTGACAGAGGGCTGACAGACTGTTATGTTTTGGAGTTTCTGAGCTCATACGTAATTATCAACCAGACTGCCAGGCTATAAAGAGTAGGATTTCCCTCCGTGTTATTAGATGACTGTGACTGCCGGGTTGCATCTAAAAAACAAACAATAGTTATTACGGAGATATATTCCACTGTTGTTCCAATTACAATTACGGAGATATATTCCACTGTAATTCCAAGGACTCCCAAGCACTGAGGTAAGTTTTTCTCTTATCTAATGCCCCCAAAGGACCGATACAATCAGTTATTACCTCCTCAGTGTTTCTGCCCGGAAAAGTGTTGCCCTTAAGTCCAAATTAGGTCAGATAACTATCTTTCGCGAGTTACAGTGATAAAGATTGCATTGTCCTGTACATTTCTTCAATCTCGACCTATCAGATTAGACCGTAAAGTCCTCAACTCGGTGATTTATTTTATACGTAATAACTCCCCTCTTCAGCTGAGCTCCGTTGTGTAAGCGGCACAACCCAATTGCGTAGGTGTCCGAAATAAGTGGAACTGATTCGCGTTGGTAATTTCCACTTGTTTTTGGAGTGTACGTGATAGTGATTTGTTCTTATTTTTTAATCAGAGGTGTTGTATGAATAGTTTACTGAGTCGAGTGTCTTTCTCTCTAAGAACGAGTGCTAAACACTACAGTATATCTGCAGATTTTCGCTTCTTTGGAATCTCATCGTTACCTGATACTAAGAGACCAAAATGTCTACAAGGTCTCCCAAGCTTCGCCATAATATAGATCTCAATAGGTGACCAGTCAAGGCAGATCAGCTGGCCTCTTCGAATTTTAAGATTTCTACAATTGTCTAGAGGTTAGGGATTCACTCCTTTCCCTACATAAAGTGGTCTTTAGCCCGTTCCTGTTTAATTGTTTTCTGTTGTTTTTGTTGGTTTTGTTTCAGTTACAACTTGTTTGTTTCTAAACTCAACGTTTGAGCAGTTTAACGTAACAGCCCTTTTTCAAAGTCAGTTTAAAAGGAACGAACTAAAACCCTGCAATGAGAATTGAATTTTCTTCCATCAAAGAATCCCGTGTAAAGAGTTAAATGACTCGTTATTTGAGAGTTTCAACTTTCAGACACCATTTATTTGTTTGTATGGCGTGTAATCTTGTTTTTTAACCCGTACGGCTCGCGACAAGAACTTTCTCTGACGTCATAGCGGCATATGCAGACACTGTACTTATTTTGCAAAGTGTACGATTAATATTAATCACATTTATTTACGCCAAGCTTTTAGAGAAATCTGACTGACACGGCCGCCTGAAAATCAATCACGAAGACGTGCTTACAACAACTAGCTCTGTTCTAAACCGGATGCAAGATTTGACACAGCATGACTTGACAAAAAAAATCCCTTTATCGATTATGAACACGGCTAACCTCACGTAAAGAGCCGAAAAGAACAGAAATCATTACACAGAATATTTTGTACTCTAATGCAAATGGGATTGGTGGCTTGATCTAGGACGTTTCTATGGCAACCTGAATGACACCCTTGCTACAAGCCTCTTTTGGCAAATGTTTCCATTTGTTTTAAGCTTTGATGGTAAAAGGCAACTCGAAGTTAAGTCAAACTTCTTAAACGCATTTCCTGAACTGCTCAACTTTTTGGGTCACACATCATTTTAGACAATTCTGCATCATACAGACTGCAATCAGGAAATTAATAGTCTTAAACCTTAAACGGAACTTTGTAACACAGCACAGTACAGAAACACCGCTCAAAACAATAGTTAAACGCACAAGAAGTCTCGGAAAACAAAAGGCACATTTAAAAGTCGATCTCCACGTCAAACACCTCTATGTGAAGGTACCTACGATTGGTAAGTACTTCATATAATATGTATCTGAAATTGAGAGGCCACGTGACTCGTCCAGCTACGAGAAGAATACTGATTCAGACGTGCGAAATTTGAAATGGGGAAAATTTCATAATGATACCAGCATATAAAAGCGTGGAAGGATTTGCGAAGAAAAGGCCCGTTTGTTATTAGTTAGGATATCAGAAAGTCGCTCGTCGCAATTAAGGCAGTGTTCGTGTTTGGATCCAATTATCATTTCTATCTTAAAGCCACAGTCAAGAAATAATCTGTCAGTGAAAAGACAAAAGCTTCCGGCTTTCAAGGCTTACCATCAAAACTATGGATCACTGGCTACAGTTCACTAGAAGAAATTGACGAATAAGCGCGGTATAGTATTTCCCACAAGATTTTTAACGAACGCTTTTGATTGGTCGATTACAGTCACGTGTTCATCTTTAAACAAAATGGAAACCACGGATAGTGTAAGAATTGGACCCCAGGGGGGTACTTTACCCATAGGCTAGGGGTGCCGCCGAGTGCTTGAAGTCCTGTTCCTGTTTAGGACGGGCACGTCCTCATATAGGCCAAATAAGGGGGTTATTAGTGCTAGCTTAAAATTGTTAATGGAACATAAATTTACTGATAAATTCTAAGATACAGATAGATCCGTACGTCAAATGACGCCGAAAACTGCTTCGCTTGGTCCGACACAAAAACAAGTTCAGCTTTATAAACTGTTCAGTCGTTACTCTATTTCACACAAATGTTTTTGGCTTCCGTTATTTTTTGAATTTTTATTAAATCACTAATCCAGTGTCTAAGTTGTCGCTGGACTTTGATACCATGCAGCCTCTATGTAACAGAATCGCATTGTCCGGTTTTAACCCAATTCTGCTCACATGCAGCTCTCGTGCGGACCACCAAGGGTTTTACTTAGTCACTCCAGATGCACCTAATCTTAAAGTAAATGTCACTTATTTTTAGAAGAGTTTTAAGAAGTAGTCTAAAACCGGCTGGCCTTAATTACTGGAAAAGTGAACTTTAATCAAGAAATTTCATCCCGTATTTAGATTAGTTACTTGACCTGATCATTCTATCTCTTGGACCCCGCAGGGAGAATTAAGGTGGCTTTGATATTTAAGTACAGTGAAGTTCACAAAACGGATGCTTTTATTCCAATGTATTTGTTACCTTTAACCCGCAATGTTCTTGTTTAATCGCACGGAAGCATCATCTCATCATTTCATCCTGTATTTAGATTAGTTACTTGACCTGATCATTCTATCTCCTGGAACTCCCAGGGGGAATTAAGGTGGCCCTGATACTCAAGTACAGTGAAGTTCACAAAGCTGATGCTTTTTTTTTTCCAATGTGTCTGTTACCTTTAACCTGCAATGTTCTTGTTTAATCGCACGGAAGCTTGGAAAAAGATTGGCGGTGTGAAAGACTTATCAAGGACTTACTTTTAACTACTAAAAACGCAGGGGTTACGTATTAACTGGACTCCTGAACAACGTAAACATGATGGGATTTTTGACGCTTATTTTAATTTAAATTGCTCCTTTGATGACGGCGTTCTATGAAAAACCAGCCATATTCTTTAGTCTAACAAAATCACTCCAAAGTATTTGAGCATAATGTCTTCGTTCTTAGCACCCAGGCTTTCTTTATTTCACGCCACTCCTTCAAAGGCGTAATTTAGAAAGTCCTGGTGACCAGTTTTGGGACAAGGTCGCTAAAAACATGCAAAACAGCGCTTATTTTCCGCATCCTGCTTTCATTATTCACAGCTTTATTTGGTACCTAATCACGTATTTTAATCTCAGCTTTGGTTAATTGTAGGTGCATGTTCTTCTACTGTAATGAAGTTCAACAGAAAAGTCATTCATTGAATTTTCCTTGATATGTAAAGCTGCTTTTAATTATAGCAAACACTTGAATTAATGAACTCAAGCGCAATTCCGTTAAGAGATTAATGAAATTCGTTGACAGGTTTGTTGGCCAGGCGGTGGGGCAGCATTTTTGAAATAGCTCTATACACCCTTTGTCCTTTGTTCCTCATTAATTTAACTGACCTCGTGTGCGTTTATTTATATCTCAGGACTGGAACAAGGGAATCGCCAAAAGCGATACATTAGTCAAAAGTGACAGAGGCACTCCAACAACAACCTTTGTACGTTAAGGTATGATATAGCAGAACTCCCTTATGGCTATCAATGATAAATACAGATTAATCCCGATTGTCTGTTTACCGATATCCACGCAAGATCACATAGGCATAAGGTTTCAGTAAAAGAGAGTTAAGCTACAACATAACACAGCTTAAAGGATCATATATTCAATAAATTGGCTTAAATTAACTTGATTATCCCAAGATTTAGACAGCAGAATAATGAAACCAATGTCTTACTTGACGTGGCATCTAAAGTGACAACAGAAAGGCATTGGTCGTCCACATACGAATAACGCTTAAATTACTTCCTCGTTTAAAAGCACCACCAGAGACAATCATTATGTAAAAAGCTCATTGTCAATTCTATGTGAATAAGAATGGCAAATTCTTTGGCGAAGCTTGAAGTTTCTGAAAAGGATGTGAGAATAAATGCGAACAAAGCCCCCGAGGGTTCATTACCCAATATTGGCCTGCTGAAACATATCAAAGTCATTAAAGAATTATTTAAGATGGGCCTGACTTTAGAGATGTTTCTGCCAGCGCTTGTGAAACAAAGATACGCTCAAGGGGTTTGAGTCCCTGCTTTTGAATTATGATGAGTTTACGACGTTAGTGGCATGTTCTAATCTTTCTTTAATGAATTTTGATTTCTCCAAAATAAATGACTGTGTAAAATTGATTTAAAATCGGTAGAGCGTCCCAAATTGTGTAAAGTGTTCTATTTTGGTTATCTTTACCCTATGTAAAAGCTCAGACCATCCGAAAGGAATAAAACAAAAGCAGGAAGACCTCGGCTGCCACAAGGTTCCAGCTCTTATATTATATCGTTCAGTTTAAGAGAAGAGCTGACTAACGTTGCATTTTGCCAGCAACGTATTGAAAGATCACATGATTAAATATGTTTACGCGTATCTACTAATCAGGCATGTTATTTTTAGCCCCAGCTTACTGTTGTTCATCATTTTTGCAATTCGTTAAAACGTGCTGAGCATAATGTTTAATGTTTAATCGTTAATCTTTCTTTACACACGGTGAAAATTCATCAGGATTTACATATAACATAAATATATTTATACCTATACAAATAACAAAATGACAAACTCAGATATTTGTTCGATCCATTGTATGTAATAACAAGGTGGGGCCTTACTTTGTAATCAAAAAGATGTTTAAAATTTCTGAGCACCAATCACCGATACTTTGTGATCAGTTGATAGTCATTGTTTCGATCTTGTCAGTTCAGCTGTTCCTCTTTTCTCTTTTACGGCTTGCTTGCATTTTTACCATTTCTAACTACTTATTAACCGAGAGTGAGGTCTTTACGGGAAAATCTCAAACCGAAACCTTGCAAGACCGAGGTTTTAGATTTGTTTACATTATATAACTTTTTGCTTTGTTTTAGATGGCTCGTAATCGGCCCGTGGTCATTGCGGGATAATATTGCCCTGGAATTACTGGTAGTTACGTATTAGTATAAGTTCCATCAGATCAAGTGCCTTTTTATATTATGAAATTCATGTCGTTAATAATCTTATATTATTACTATTATTATTATTATTATTACTATTGTTATTATTACATCATCATCATTATTGTCATCATCATCATCATTATCATTAGTTCAGTTAGAACCGATATTCCTCCAGAACGGTCCACGTTTTTGGTCACGCAATTTTATGCAACAGAATTTCCTAGTGTTACCCACGTAGGTGTAGATCACGTGACTGGTTCCTTTCTTGCTCGAAGCTGAGAGAAGAGGGGCTCTTTTTTCTTTCAATAGGGGCGATAGGGCCCCACCCTTAATGTGCTGGGGGTCCATTAGTGTCTTTGGGGAGTTTTTCTGTAACAGAACACTGCATCACAATGACCTATCCACTCGAAACTAAAATGACTTAAAGCCTAAACCGCAAAACAAAATTATTAAGAGCTATAATCCCACAAAAAAAATTGAAACGTAACTTAATTAAGAAAACAGACGTTGGGATTTTATTGCGTGAGTAAGCAAAGAGACAACTGCGCTGCGGGCGAAGGAAGGTGAAGATCTGAGGAAAGGACGCTGTGGTAAGGTTTTGGTGTTAATTCGATTTCAACTGATCTTAAGTAACACAGTGGGTGAAAACAAGCTTTAAATGTGCGCTAAAATAGACTGCGGTCTGTGGATATCTGTTAAGAGCCGCGCAGGTGTGCATTTCGTTTTCAACCTCGTAATTGTGGAATAACACCGGAAGATTTCTTTCGCGCTATGTGCGGTTTTCGCTGAGTTTAGCTTTTTGTGAGAGAGACTTTGGACGAACAGACACACTGGAAGTGTTATCTAGTTAGCTGCGAGAGCTGTAGAACAGAAATAAGCACACAGATGTCAGTTTTGTAAGATCCTTTAGTATTCGAACCGATCATGACTTATTGCACGTTAAGCTTTGTCGCAATGCACCTCATATACAAGCCAGTATAGATATCTGACAACTGTACCATTTGATAACATATCATGCAAACATCTGGGAGATAAAATTTAATGAAGTTGTGCGTGATTCTACATGCGCCTATAGATGCCCACAAGCTGGAGAAGGAACTGCCATTTTTAAAGAGAATAGAAGAAGAGCAAGATTCGGGACCTTCGACCTTCGGCGGTCCAGGCTAATCGCATACAAATAGAAAAATTACAAGGAGGATTGCAAAAACAAGAAAGCATCCTCGAGACATATCTATCAAATCAAGGGTCTTAACCGAGATATCGTCCTCTTCTATTGTGTCTCAGGTTACGGTTAATCTTAAAATTACGCTTATTGGAGCAAAAATATGCCTCAACGCTTGACCAGTACAAAAATACTTATAGGGTCAACAAGATAAATGTCAATATTGACTGATTCACAATGTATGGTATTTTAAGAACCACTGATAGTTATTATGGTGAAATGATGGGACTTTATAGTCACTAGTTAAATGCCCACAATTTAAAATCGATCACCGGAATACTTAAAAAACGTTAACAGCGTGCACTGTAGCAGTATTTTACAATTTTCCCAATTATTATATAAGAATTCATGCTTCATGCATCTGAAAAACAACCTAAACTGATTTAAAGCGAAGACATTGGAGAACTTCTGTAAACCCCCGACGGCAACGGCAGCGAGAACCCCACCAAACAGAAGGTTAAAATGAGTAGAACAATGGCTGTGCACATGCGTTATAATTTTCTTTGCGGTCCTCCGCACAACAACAGCGTAAAATGACTAAGTTTTGCGTCGGTTTGAAGGACGCGAACAACGGCGGCTAATTTTTCGTATTTTCGTTTGGAATTGAACCCTGGCGTTACGTATTTAGCTTGAGCAAGATCTGAGACCAGTAGGCGAACTGCACAGATCTAGACAATTGCGAAATTGCAAGATAAAATAAAAATTCATTTTTTGCTCTGTTGTCATTACAAGCTCTGTAATTCAAACAGAAATGGCGCCGACGGAAATTCCCGACGGGAATTGCATAAATACGGTCGGAAAACTCACTTAGTGTAATATTCATGTTCAGTATACAAAGCAGGTTGGCTAGGTTTCCTCCGTTCTCTCGGGTCCAGTCCTCGACCGTCATCCCCTCGGGGCGACGAGCGCGGGTTCATTTTCCCGTTCAGCGGCTGATTATCTAGTCAAATGAAATTGAAGAATTCTGGATCAGTTTCGCCGGAATTTCATGCTTTCAGAAAATCCTAGAATGAAGACTAAGTAACATCTGAAGGGCGGACATTTATCCACAGCTCTTGACATTAATCCCGCATAAAACACGAAAAACCACTTAGTCTACACCTGTAGAAAAATGAGACTTTTTTGAGAATGAGAAATACTTCATCAAATTAACCAGAGCTCAGTTATATTTTTCGGGAGTTTCTAGAATAAGTACTAAATTATATAAGACAGTTTTCTCAAAAGTCGAAAACACCAACATAAAAAAAAGTACTTTTACTTTATATAAGTTGAATTTTGTGGTGTGATCGAGATTAGCGTATTTTTAAACGCTCTTCCGTTGCGAGAAAAACCCTCTGATATTTCAAAGGCTGCCCGATCACGTCGTTGGCGAAAGTAAATGGCTCGCTTGTGGTGGGCGTAGAAAAAATTTTATACAGGTCAGATTACTTAAATTTAATCCGTGAAAATCGGCCTCTAATGCTAGCTATAAAATAAGCCTTGTCCATAAAGAATGGTTTAAAGCATCAATGTTTTACATTGAACGGCTGGGGACAGACTCACGTACAGTTTGAGCCATTGAAGGAGACGGTGTTTTACGGATAGCTTTCAATTTCATCAAAACAGGTATGTTTTACACAAGAATTATGTAAATAGAATTTTGCATCAACTTGCGTAATTATTGAATCTGGGGAATTCAAAAAACAAATGTAGAAAAGATGCATTCCTGAGAATTGAGCTGAAATTTTTAAAAACATATGCTCAAATACAGCTGATTGACTTGACTGATTAAAGATTTCAGCCGTTTACAAAGGCAAATGCAGCTGAGGAAAACGTTGATAAATATTAGTTTTATTGTTGTTGTGAACCTTACGAAACTATATAGTCTTGATCAGATCGTCAGTCCGTGCATGTCACGACCATTCGTAGATAAATATGAAGAGAAAAACGCAATTTAAAACATAAATACAGTAAACGCCGTCACGATCTCTAGGAAAACTCTGAATTTCAGTGGTGATTTCGCGTAGTTCTGCGGCCTGGTTGCTCTTTATTGTCACTGTGGTTTCTTTTTTTAGCCCGATAATCGGGTCCATTTTGCTGCGGTAGATTTTTAATTCGAATTTTGCACTGATTAGTGTTGTTTATTGGTAGCCAGTTTTACGCAGTTCGGTGAACTGAAGCTCTGATGACAACTTCGAATCACTTGCGCTTTGTAACAAACTTTAATGTTTATTTGTCAAACAGATCACAAAATTCAGCTACGATCCGTGTCCGATACCTTGTCAAACAACACTTGAAAAACAGACGACTATTGAAAGACTGAGAAATCTCCTAAGAACATCTTTACGTCAAATTTAAAAGAAACGTAATTAAGCACTCAACCTGGCTACTAGTCAGTTCCGATCTTCCGTCTCAAATAGGGCGTTACCAGGAAATCCACAGAAAAAACAACAATAAAACTGATATCACGGCCATGAGGTAGTTTTAACTACTAGTCGGTAGTAGTTTTACCATGCACGTATTGTTTTCGCAGCTAGCTAATCTTTCTTTCGCCAGACGTGGGATTTACTTAAAGCTCATTAAAAACATTCAATTGGATGAAATACACCCTGGTGAAAAAAGAGCTAATATAACCAATTACTTTGCAAATTTTTACAGGGCCATATCGGTGTTAGTGTACGTACGTGCGTCGAAATCTTCTCGAGTTTGAAGAGTTGTTTCAGCTTTGTATCATTTTCTCCTTTTAGTTCGTCGCCTCGGCCAATTTCATTTACTTGCTAGATACCTCGAAGGCAAACCTAAGCACCTTTTATCAGGCAGATAACAAACAAGTTCGATTCATTAGTTAATTCTATGGCCTTGTCGAAATCAAATGGCGAAATAGCACTCCTAAAGTTGTACTACGGAATGGGAACGAGAAAGTCACCGAACAAAATGTTTAACGAGCAAAACAATGGCTGTGCACGTGCGTTATAAATCTTTGTACATTTCGTAACCGTACTCTTCAAAACAACAACGTCTTGTGTTTTGTGAAGGACTTGAGCCACGACGGCTAATTTTTCGTTTGTTCCGCTAGAATTGATCACTTGTGTTACATCTTTAGTTAAGTAGGGTTTTAGACCGCTCGGCTTAATGAACAGTTCTTGATAATTGCGAAAGACAAAGGTAAAATACAAATCCATTTTTCTCCACCAGTTGTCCTTAGCGTCGCCGTTGTCATTGCTTAAACTCCCTATTTGCCGTCGAATGAGTGTGTTTCAGCGAAATTCATACCGCGCTGTATTTAAAAAAAACTTCGAAAGACCTAACATTATCTGAAAGCTAACTCAGGGGTAAATGATAATTTTAACACTCTTAACCCGGTGAACGCCCAAACATCCCAGGAAGCATTGGATTGAGACCACTAATCTGCTGATTCAGGCGCTCAAGTAAACTAATAACGGTCGAGTACTGCACTTTGTCGGCTATTGAATCTTTGCTCCTTTTTAATTCGCAAGTTATTTCGCCGTCAGGATACATTAACATTTTCTCAGGTATGTCACGAAAAAGAGAGATATTTTAAATGTCAGAAATTCCCCAGAAAGGCATATTTGTTCTCATAATACCAAGTAAACAGAGAGAAGGTCAATTTTTCACCTCGTAGGGTCTCTCACGATCAGAGATTCACTATAATCTTCTTGTCCTTCAATGGTAACCTTACGTTCTTCG
This sequence comes from Orbicella faveolata, assembly GCF_042242905.1. NCBI lineage: Eukaryota > Metazoa > Cnidaria > Anthozoa > Scleractinia > Merulinidae > Orbicella > Orbicella faveolata. The sequence continues at coordinate 33,872,193 of NW_028301563.1, forward strand.
TCAAACCGAGACTAATCCTATTTAGTGATATTGCTACATTATTCGGTAAATGGAGGATTATAGCCACACAGAAGTTTATTACTGTATAGAGATTTCATTGCAAATATATTCAGGTATATCTTACCACTGAGCTGAGTGTAATAGAAGACATTTTCCCGCCGTTACGCGCCGCAATCATTGGAAGCAGCCTGCAAGCTTTTTCCCGCCAAAAGCTCACCTTAGCTCAAATTTTCAAGATTGTATTTATGTGATAACCAAGTCCGTCATGGGACATACCACGGTATACTGCCAGAAGACAGTAAGGCATGCTATATAAAAGAAACTCATAGCAAACTTACATGTTTTTGACTAGAAAATGCTTTTTTCCCGCTATGACTACTCATTCTCGACTCATTCTTTAAAACATTTGAATACCAGCTGTCTCCTGCCATTTTCTTAAAAGCGATTTTGATTAAATTCTTCCTTAATAAGATTTATTTTCAGACATGGCGTCTGCAGAACAAAATCTCCGTACATGGATAACTCTTAAATTTCGAGTTCATTGCATTTTTCTAACCTATTCATGGCGCTTTTCAAGGGCTTATTTAGGATCTCAATTGGGTATTAGCTTTGAACGTAAGGTGGTTCAATCCAAAAACAATAGTTTGTTGTTGTGTAACGGTTGAAGTTTTACCCCACCGACCGTTTGAAGCTCTTAACGTCAAATAAAGACGAATCATTGAGACTCTTTCAGCAGTTTACCGTAACTAAAACTATTAAGAAGGCTAGGAATTCTAGTAACAAGCGGACAGCAACTTTGTACCAAGGTTAGACATGCAAACTTCTGTGCGACTGTTTTAAATGTCTTCTCTAAAGAAATCCTTTCTAACAACACCACGGTCGAAAACTAACTTTGAAGTTCATATCAAACACTTGAAAGTGCTGATGAAATTAAATTGATGATGAAATTTTACCTGTGTTTCCACAATTTCTCTAAACTTTGAAATTATTTTCTCGAGTTCCCATGGGAAATTGTGTTCAACTTCTGGCAACTGTATATTTATAAATCTTTAGCGGCTTTTAGAAAATGCAAAAAGGACTGTAATAGACTTAGAGTTATTCTGATGCAAGGCTTTTGTCCATTAATTAAAAACTGAAATTGTTCGATTTCTTATCGGATTTCGTATTAACTGTTGTTAACCAAGCCACTTGTAAAGTCTTGGCACAGCCACCACCTGACTTTCTATTTTGGCAAATTGTCTTTCACAATCTTGTTTTGCTACGATAGATCGGAAGAGTTTGACATATGTCTGCTAAAAAGAAATGACATTATTGTAAGCCATAGACGACCATCTTCTCTTGACATAAGCTATAATTATTTGTCAAAGAAAATTCATCGATATAATTTGAACTTTTCTCAGATGCGACGGAAGAGAATTTCTTTAACACGTTTGAGGACGTTCGCATCCAACATGGTCTCGTGTACAGACTTTTTTAAAGCTTGCCATGGAGTAAGGCAAAGATCAATTTTACCAAAACGTAAAAAAAAAAAAAAAAAATGGGGGTCATCGTTAAGGCGCATTGAAGTGAGGCTATGCATTTTTAGAACTGAGCTTTTGTTATTTTGAGACCATCTTAGCGTGCGACGTTCAGCAATAAAAGAAACTGCATTAGTGAAGTTTACATCAGGTAAACGTACTAAATTTAACACAACTAAGTATATTGAGTAAACTTTTGCAACTTTTCATTCCTTGAGGGAAAATAGGCCTTGAAAAAGAACACATTAGCCTTGTCCGTACACATTCGAAGAAGACTTCCACCACACGAGAGCAATACGAAATATTTATAACTTCCTTCTCACGAATAGATTTTTTCTGTTTTTCGTTCAAATGGAAATTATCGAAAAGGAAGTGATCTATGAGAAGAACAGAGGAGGTCAACGACCATTTAAGAGAGTAAATTGCAGGCGAAGTTAGCGCACCTGATGGTTAGCCCTATAATTGCTTTTAGCATAATTTCCTTGATATTCACCTCTGAAAATTATACTAAAACAATTATTCGCCTCAGGCTCAGTGAGCATTGGTGAATATTCACCAATGTTCACCTCGCCTTTGGCGAATAAATGTTAAATATTTCTTCCTTAGCGCACGCGCTTGATTTATGACGTGGCGTGACGTTGCAACATGAATATCGTGCGCAGCAAGGACGCGCAGTGACAATGGCGCGAGAAACCCTTATTGTTTCATAGTGTTGTCATGGCGACTTAGACCCTCACACCCACTGTCCCAAAAGACTGCCGGCTCCTACACAAATAAACGCATGTTCACTCATACACTTATTTTGTCTCTTTCTGCTTAGTTACTTTGGGTATCGACCTGATGTATACATCTTGAAGAATTATACGACCAGACAACATTTAGTGCTCCGTATTGCCTAAACGTACGAGTGAGATGTCCTCCAAGATAATAAACACGTGAAAGTTTGCTGACATATCAACCCTCTCCACTGTTAACGTTTCTCTCGAATCTCAATGTCAAACATTGAGATTCCCGAGACGAAGTCGAGGAAAACATTGAGATTCTCGGGAAACAAAATTCACTGTTCGCCAAGGGACCAGCCATTAAGTTATTTGTTGTATAGCAAAACAAAAGCAAAACCAAATTTTGAAAAACGCGCTGAGATTCCAGCGACAACATCAGGCCACCTTCAACTGCACGCTCTGATCACGTGCAACAGCGGTCAACATTTCGCGGGTAACAGTGAACTGTTTCCCGTTTGACGTCATAATTTTTGCAATGTTGCCCGTTCATGGCATTTGGCGGTAAACAGTTTAATTGTAAGATGTCATGTGAACATGAACTAGCCAATGAATGGGCGCACTGTAGCGGGAAAAACGCCAGCTATGTAACAATACAGATGATGTTTGTGATGCTGCTGCTTCGAATAACTACATCGTGTTTCTGCGTGTTACTTTAGCTAGTATTGTAACGTAACATTGTTTTATCGTCATGTGTCAGCAATTCATGCCTTAGTCGGAGCCTTTTTAACTAGTGGACTTGTTCTTCAATATATCTAGCGACAATTTCAAGGGTCATAAATCAAACTTAAAAGCCTACGGTTAGTTAAGCTTGTCTCTGTTTAAAAAAAACAGGAATTGAAAGACGTCAAAAGTTAAACAAAGCATATGGTATTGGTTCTGCCTCATGAGATTTCTTTAATCAGTTTCTTGTGGATTTTTTTTAAATCCTCACTATTTAAGGCTGTCTCGGATTTCTAAGGTCCTCAGATCACTGACACTAAGGCAGCAAAAAACAACTGTGTACATTTAGTTTCCAAGTTGCAAGTCGGCACCGATATTTCTAGAAGATAATTACGGAGTCAATTTCATGTACATGTCCTGTCCTTAATCTACTATCTTGTTTTCGTTGGTTAAACATCGTCAATAGAGGGGAAAGGCTGTTTATCTTTTTTTTTATTATTCAACTTCGCCTAACGAAAATACTTATGCACATAAAATTTTTGTCAGGCAGGGAGACTGCTACAGCCTAGCCAATTACGATGGATCCCTCGTTCAAAACAAACCTGACGAAGTTCCATATTTCTTGTACGTCTTTGTTCGCTGTTTTGGCCTTGACTTTGCACAAAACAAAATAGCTGTTTAATACTAACTGAAGAATTAACCAATGGAAGCGTTTCCATTGCTTAATTCATGCATAGTGTATGAGTGCAAAACAAAAGATTGTTTTTCTGCTTACAAGTAGAAATTCAATAAGCTCACTGATGTTATACGCATGTAAGATGATTAATGAGTTTCCTTTTTTTTTTAGCCCAAAGGCCAAAAAAAGAACAGAACATAACTAGCGCAATTAAAGTATCCCAGGCTTTCAAGTGCTAAACACTTCTAAGTTTTGACGATGAAACTTTCCACGATATTTTCGATGATCATCGTCATCTTGGTTTACACGCGGAAAGGAAGTGGAAGAAGACGGTAAGAATTTCTCACATTGAGTTTCAACGAATTTTCTTCTTACATTAATTTAGTGAAATCAGGCGTCGAATAGGGAACACGTACGAGCGCCCTAGCCTGCAAGGGCTTTTTCAGTCTGAACGACCAGCTCCAAAAAGGTTTGTTTGTTGCGTTCTCAAAGTAACTTTGGAAAGAAAGAGCGAGTTAATTCAACGACTTTCGCCGAATCTGTCCATGAAATTTCTGTTATTTGCTCATTAATTGCGTAAGATATATAACAAGTGGAAATTGCGAGTGAAGTTTAATGAAACATTGCCTTGTGTTTCCGGTGATGCCTGCCCTCTTTCGTCGTTTTGGTTAGTTATAACTGAAGCATTACTGAATAAGATGCAATGCAAACAAAGTGTCATAGATTGTCATTCTGAATGGAACTTTAAACTAACTTTAGAGCAGTTAATCTGTGAGAGAACCATCGCTTTTTAGTTATAACGACGTAACAAACTACTGCAATATCTTAACTATATTTGAAATTAGTTCATTTCTCCATGTGGCGAGGTATATTTTTAGATCATGTGATAATAACAACATGAAATAATCAAGTTCGTTTTTTTGATCGATTCACTTGGTTTTATCAATAGATCCAATTTGGTAGGACCAAGTACAGCGGAACAACGCAAGGTTTGTGATTTTCTGTTTGTGCTCAAATTGACACTGTTGACGCTAAAAGTTGTTTGTTTCACACATCTTTACCTCTACCTCATCCCCATCCATTTTTAATTTGACTCAGTCAGTTTTAAAAAACGAAGGAATTCGAAGAGAGTGTGCAACAGTTGCAAATTTATCGGGTCAATGAAGACACGATTACATAACTCAGTTTCAAAGTTAACGAGTAAAGTTACATAAGACTTGAGCATTTAGTTGTCTACGACCATTTGTTATCGATATTATCGACAAGGTTTGTGATTGTTAGTTTAATTTGTGCTCAAATTGACACTAAAAGTTGTTCCATATCTCTTTATCTGTACCTCATCCCCACCCATTTTTACTTTGCCTTAGTCGCTTTCCAATAAAGAGGGAATTTGAAGAGAGTGTGCAACTCTAGAAAATTGATCGTGTCAATGAAGACCCGATTACATAACTACGTTTCAAAGCTAACGAGTAAAGTTACATAATGGCCTCCACAGACATAGAGGATATTACATGCCCGCGCGTGGATACGAATTTTATCTTCGAGAGTTCAACTCGATATCTCAAGAGTGAGATATCGAGTTGAACACGAGAAGATTAAATTCGTATCCACAAGCGGGCATGTAATATTCTGTTTGTTATGTAAACTTACTAATGACGACGTTTTTGACGATTTTCCGAAGATTTCCGACCACTTTCTGAAGATTTCCGAAGATTTTCCAAAATTGTTTCGAAGGCCAGACGAACGCTTCCGAACATTTTCCGAACATTTCTGAACATTTCCCAAAGTTTACCGAAGATCACCGGAGATTGCCGAGGACGACCGAAGAAGATCACAAAATGTTTTGATCATACATCAACAAATTTAAGCGTAGTTAAAAGGACAAAAGAAAAATGTTATCAAAAAATAATATCTTCACAGTGTGAAAGATAAAAATAGTATCTTCACTGCGCGCGATGAAGATATGATTTTTTAGTAAAAGGAAAAATCCTGGTATTTCACTGGTGCTTAATTATATAATAGTAGGCATTTCGTTGCTGACAACTATTTGTTATCGATTTTATCGACAACTAGGCAGTTTCCCTTTCGAAAAAAGGAACTGCTTTGGTTGTCGACAATGACATTTTTTACCGTTTTTACCGTGTATGGGAATCATCGGTTTAGTTGTCGACAACTAATGAAACCCTAAAATCAGTTTATACCATTGCGACTTTTCGGCAAGAAGCTTGGCTTGGCCAGCCGAAATATATCGATCAAAACTTTGAAAATTCGCCTTATATCGGTCCGTTCTTTTACAGTAATTTTTTGGATTTGATGATGTCACTTGATTTCAACCTCGTAAGGTGTTAGCGTTTGCTTTTATTTTATTTAATTAATTAATTTATTTATTCAAACTTTGCCTATTGATTGTTTATATTACAGGAAATTCAATTTTGAAATACGAATGTGGGGTCGCCGTGTTCGTTTAGGTGCAACAACACCTTGTTTATACCCAATGAATCCTTGTAATAGCACCATGATTATAGTCACCATTGCTTGCTAAATTCATGTTTCTGACGATTGTTTCTTGTTCTACCCTGAGAATTGGTTCATATTTATTTTACATAGAGAAATTTACCACTCAATTCAAAACAACAGAACAAAATGATAGGTTACCGTACTCGTTTTCGAGAAAATGACAATTTACCTCTATGCAGTCCAGCCGTAAAGAAAAAGCCGCCATTTTTTAATGCGCGCGCGCTAATCACGCGTGAAATTATAGGCAGTAGGGATGTGCAGTGCAATACTAAGAATGACCTCAAGTTAAACTGTTCTTATTATGTTATCATTTGTAGGCGTATCCTTTATTATCAAGCATTGTGAAAGCAGGAGGTCATCGCGGACTGGCCGAATGTCAAAGACTGTTTAAAAACGAGGTCTGGAACTGTACGTTGGATGACAAACACGTGTTCAAAGAGTTGCCTATCTTTTTCAAAAGAACCTTGCCTCACGGTAAGAGCTTTGTTTCTCATTAATTTTATGCCGGTAAAATTCCCGGTCATAGGGTAACCCTCTGATCAAATTTGACTTTCCATAGTCTGAAGTGACAATCGTCTCTCGCGCCGCCCTCAGTCCAAACACCGGGCTAAGGCAATTTGAGCTAATTTGGTCTGAGGGCGAGGTGCTTCTGAAATTTCGGGCTTGCGCCCTTACACGGCACAGTTTATGAGGGGCGAATGTAATTTTCTTAAATATCACTGCAGTCTTTGATAAACCTCTAAAACCTTCAAAACGACATACGTAAGCAATCTCCTCTTTAATCCATTTTATTCGAATTTTATTCTTCGGTACCGAGGCGGGGTGGGGGTAGGGGAGGGGAGCATTATCAGCATCTGTATGTGGTCTCTGTTCTCTTTCTTCTCTTTCTTCCAAACTTGAACTTAAATAAAAAAGGTCCTTTTAAAACACGGATCGACCCCCAAAATATCTCCCAAAAAATGAGTGTTTGCTTGGTTTTGGTGAAACCAAGGATGCCTTGAAACGGGTCTTGTGCTGTTGGTATTGTATCATAATCGTGAATTTTCAAAGCTAAAGAGGTCATCTCCACCTTGAATTCGCCATTATCCCTCGTCCCCCTTCCCAAGGACATTTCAGTCAAACTGAAAATGAATTCCTCTATCATTGCAGCCACTCGAGAAACAGCGCTTTTACACGCCATCAGCACTGCCGCTATTACACACGAGATCACGCAACAGTGCAGAGAGAACAAAATCCCCGGATGTCGGTGCGTCGAATTGAAAAACAGACAACCAAACAACGGCAATGGCGACTGGCAGTGGGGAGGCTGCAGTGATAACATCTGGTTCGGCGAGAACGTGACCAGGCGTTTCATTGATGATCTGGAGCAAGATGATGATGCACGAAAAGTCGTCAACTTGCATAATAACGAATTGGGAAGAAAGGTTAGTGTCAGTGTTGAGATTTCCATTCTGAGCATGCGCAGCAAACATTCTGAAGGAAGGGGCAAACGAGCAATGCCGCCAGCGCGAAAATTGGAACAAGAGCAAAAAATCTACGAAGTCTTTGCCAAGGTGCTTGACTCATTTTTCGCAGAACAATGGAGTTTTAGCTTGTCCCGATTGTGCTGGGAAACTTTTGGGAAACTTTTGAAGTAAGGAGCAACTTTTGGCGGCTCTAGCAACCTCGAGCAAGTTTTGCCTTTCTGAGAGATTTTTGAGCAAAATATAGGTTTAGAGCACATATCAAGCACGAGAAAGTCAACAATTTCATAAAAAACTTGAATTTATGCGAACTTCCTATATGTTTATCAACCTTTTTAAGTTTGAATACATAACCTGTCACTGGACAACATTCGGCAAGACGTCAAATGAGCCATGTGTTTTGTTCCGTTAGACTTAAGAGTGTCCTTAAATTTCGCCCATATTTGCAAGCAACTCTTTAAAGTTAAGTTTCAAGCTATTTTTCTTGCCCAATGTCAGCATATTATTGTGAAAAACGAAAGCTGAATACTCGTCGTTTGTATAAAAAAAAGTATCAAGAAATTTACGAAGCATTTTTTTGACTTTTGGCAATCTTTTAGCAACTTTTTGACACTCCAGTGAGCAACTTTCCAGCATTTTACGAACACAATTGGGACAGGCCCAATGGAGTGGTCACGTTTCAAGAATGGCGTTACATCATCGTTTGATGACGTCATTCATTCTAATATTTGTTAATGATGATGATTGTAAATGCACTTTGAAAAATTAGAAAAATCGCTAAATTCTTTCCAATTAGAAATCGGTTTCTAATTGTCCCTCGCGCCGAATAGACAGCAGTTCATTTGAACAGACGGTACAAAAATCAAACCATCCACTGATTAGTCGTATGTCTTCAAAAAAAGGTTGTCAAGTTAAAAGTCAAAAGAGAATGCAAGTGTCACGGAGTGACTGGGAGCTGCAATTTTAAAACTTGCTGGAAATCACTGGCGTCATTCAGCGATGTTGGAGAAGAACTCAAAAAAAAATACCGCCAAGCAGCGAAAGTTACTCTCCTCGATAACGTGCTGCAAGACGAAGACAACAAACCAGTCACAAGGAAAGATAAAAAACTGGTTTTCCTGGATCCCTCCCCAGACTACTGTGTGCGAAATAGGACTGCCGGCTCGCTAGGCCTACTGGGAAGGGCGTGTGGAAATGACGACGTCACCACTAGCAAATGCAGGTCGCTTTGCAACTCGTGTAGTCTGGGACACAAGACTGTGGAACACACGATGTACGTTAAGTGTCGTTGTAAGTTCGTGTGGTGCTGTACCGTTGAATGTGAAACATGCACTAAAGAGTATTCTGTAACAACTTGTACACGTCGGTAAAACATACTCAGTCGCAAATCAGGAGTATCAACATCGTTCGCTGCTGCGCCGGGTGTCAAAGGTTTCTCTCGTCCCTTGCACGAGTGCTGAAGCCAGGAGCCTGAGGTCGAGAAAAACCTCTGTCACCCAAACTAAGAGTAGTTAGGCAGGCGCATCGAAAAAAAAAGAGAGAGAGGCGCTGGAAGTTTTGTTTAGAAGCATTAACATTTTGTTTAGAAACTTAACTCGGGATTCTTTTTATACGGACGTACTTCTGGTCATGAAATAACACCGGTAATTTTTGTAAGGTGCAGTTTATCCTATGAGAACGGATTGTGTTAAACGTCCTCTTTTGCCGATCGTGCAAACACTCGCAGATTCAAGGTAACAAAGTGTTTCTTTGAAGAATTTCGGCCTTGTAGAGTCCTGTATCACGGAGTAGCGTAGATGAAGTCTCCTTCAAGCTCATCTCTTCGGCATGAAAATAATATAGCCTGAGAAAGTTCGCAAAAAGCAGTGGAATCCCGATTTTTTGAACCTCCAGGGGAAAAGAAAATTAGTTTGAACAATCGGGTGGTTCGAAACATCTGGACTAAAATTACAATGTTCTCCCTAGAGGAATGAAACGATTTTTGGTTCGAGTTATCGGGAAGCTAACAAAAGGGAGGGTTCGAAAACTTGGGATTCCATTTTAGCTACATGCATATTCCAAAAAGAGAAATGTAAAATATAAATTGGTCAAGTATGGGGAAGTAGTTAGAAAACCATCACCGACTGCATTGTAAAGCATTGTCCCCTAGGAAATTTTTTTCTTCAAAAATATTAAAAAGCCGGAAAAACAAAATACTATTTGATGTTAATGTTTAGCATTACCGGAGGTAGGGGAACCATACTCTCGGGGCAGGGAGTCCCATGTGAAAAGGTCGGCGGTGCTCCTCGGGAAATTTGAATCAAACCCCTAAAGGAGACCAATCTGGATGTGGCTCGATTTTTATTTGACGCCTAAAAGATACCCCTTAAAATGGAATAGGCTCAATTAGCAGCCGCTGATCAGGAAAGGAGCCCGCGCTAGTAGACCTGACTAGAGGGACCGGCGGAAATCAAGACTAAAAATGGAAACAAGAGCCTTTTTAATTATTATTTCTTCGACGGCATTCTAAGAGATACTTTGAGAGCTAAAAATAGTGGTGTTTCGTCATCAATACCTTAAGTGAGAATCAAATTTCATGATTTTATACCCCTAAGGCGAGACGACGAGGTTTCCCGACCTTTTCAGATGGCAGTTCCCCCCCCCCCCCCGCCCGGGACCATATTCTTATCCCACATATACTAAGGTAACCATTATTTAACTTTTCAGTACTTAATATCATTAACTTACATTAAGTTATTATATGTTTGTTTTTATATAATAATCAAATGAATGCACACGCTCTGGTTGGTCAATCAGCTATGGTTCATTGTGCCAGTAAACTCATGGAAATTTTGCGTGTCTTCTGAGTTATTATATAAAAGCAATAGACCGCAAGTTTCTATGGTTTATAGGCATGATAAACCACTTGGGATGTTGGAAGAACACTCGAAGAATTCGTAAATCACTCGACAGCAGCTCGTGATTTAAAAATTCTTCTCGTGTTCTTCCGACATCCCGCGTGGTTTATCAGCCTATAAAGAATAAAAACTTGTGGTCTATTGCTTAAGTAGCTGATCTTCGAAAGATCGCGTAATTCAATCACGTTAAATGTAACAAATAAACTGCTAGTCACTCTGGCAAGTTGCTTTAAATAAATAATTTCATAGTGAGTGAATTAGTGTACTTGTCTGCTTTTGAGAGTCGGTTACTGTTGGGATTTCAATTCAACTCTTGATGCCTTCAGTAGAATCAGACGTCACTGTTCTCGCGCCAGGTCCTACTCCGCTAGAGGAAAGTCTACATAAGATCCCGTACTGTGAGATGAGTGTACAGATGATGGAACACTCTGATCCCGTCCACAGTACGCCGGAGGAATTTGAAAACGGAGGTTTCACTCTGAGAACACATCAAATGTTTTCCGTCCACACTACGCCGGAGGAATTTGAAAACGGAGGTTTCACTCTGAGAACACATCAAATGTTTTCCGTCCTCACTACGCCGGAGGAATTTGAAAGCGGAGGTTTCACTCTGAAAACACATCAAATGTTTTCCGTCCTCACTACGACGGAGAAATTTGAAAACGCAACAATCGTCCATCATGTTGGATTTGTGTTTGAGCAAAACTCGGTCAAATATCACATGATTATCGTGTCGTTTTCGTTTTCGAAAAGCTCCCTTATAAAATGTTTTCAAATTCCTTCGGGTTGAAGGGCGTTTTTGAAAAGCTCCGTTTTCGTGACGGATTAGCATACTGCGGACGCTGTCCCTATCTTTGATTTGTTCGATGTTACTCGCTTTTGAAGATTCGCGCGCAAATAATAACCAATCAGAGGTTTACGTTACACAGTTCTCTATAAAATTACATCATCAAAAGGGAATTTTTCGAGTTCAGTCTAGGATTATTCTCGACAGCAGAAATGACCTCTCTTATACCATAACAATTTAGCGTCACTTCATTGTATCCGAAGTGGGGCTCCTATAAATTTTAGGAGTGACGCGTTATTCGTTTGAAGTGGAGGAATCACTTCCTTCCGTTTTGATTGTTCGATTTTTTTTCGAACAAAAATATCAATCTTTTAGGAGCTGAGGGCGAGCAAATTAAATTAAATTGTTATAATAAAGAAACAAAGGAATCAAGGTATAATTTATCTTAAACTAAAATCTTTTAAATTCCTTCGGAGAACTTTTAGTATCAAAGGATTAGTCGTGCAAACCTCAGTTTGAGAATCGAGAAATATGTTTTTCCAACTAGCCTGTTATGTTAATGGTACATATTCAGGCCCGGACGACGGTTTTCTTCAAGGAGAGACTTGTTTCGCTTTCATCGACATCAAACATTGAAGATTCTCTCAATTTCACACCAAGCGCAAAGCTGATATGCGATGTTGTCTTAATTGATCTACAACGAGGTAAAACGCTAACTTTATTGTTTAGGTTATCCCTTTTGACTTCACCGAACACCGACAAAAAAAAAAGAGAACAGATAAAAGATGTCGAAGATGTTGCCTTTGCTATATTCTATAAACAAATTTTACAATGGGATCCGAAATTTTCGCTCTGTTCAAATTTTCAGCGTATAACAGCAATTTTTTGTGTCGCTATGTGCGGCTGTTAAATCTCAGAGTTTCATCTTACCCGGCTACAGGTTGACAATAGATTTTATAAACGTTCAGTTTAATAAAGTGTATTATCGTTTGTCTCACGATGTAGTCACATCTCAAGTGACTACATCGTGAGACAAACGATAATACACTTTATTATTGCATCTACCACGATGAATAACAACAACCTTTTCCTCGACAACGTTCAGTTTCCTTTCTTAAAAGCAGTTTAAGGTCGCCATAACGATTAACATAACATTTCTGTGTAGGTTTTATGTTAGCAAGGCAGTTCGGCGGCATGTTATTGATCACCTTAATTGAATTTTAAAAACACGTGTAAAATTCTCTTCAATGCTGAAGCATCACACGTTTTTAAACGCACACAAGCATTTGGAAAATAACGTCTGAATTGTCGGAAGATTATCATAGATTTAATGAATTATAATGAGATAACAACACTATTGTTTCATTGAGCTGTGTAAAAAAAAAATCTGCGACTCTTATGTCCATGCCGACGAAGTCGCACCTCCGCCCACTTGAGAAATTTTGCATAATAGGGATCCTTGCCTTTGTTTGAATGCTTTGTTAATGAGTTTATTTGTTTTTACCAGCCCGATATTCTAAAAGAACACAGGAGCTTCGGTATTCTATTGATCTTAACTCACACAGGCTGTTCCGAGTTCTTGTAAGCACCGACTATGAAATCGTGCACGGTATTTTCGTTTATTCTTGCAGTTTTGGTGAATGAAGGATCCTGCAGAACCAGGTAAGTTGCAAATTTTGATTTGAAGATTAATTCAAGCGATTTTTCAAGCGTGATTGACGCGACCAACCGAGGAAGAAACGTCCTTTTAGCTTAAGAGAACCGTCCGCAAAGAGTAACATTGGAAGAATTGATTTGCCCTTCTTATAAGAAAGCCTGTAAACGTACGGTTTTACGGTGAAAGATTTTTTATCAACTATGTTTAACTGAAAATATCGATCGTGTATGGTTCGTCACACTCGAAGATTTCAAGACGGACAGACAAGATTGCAGAAATTGTTAACTTAGTCTTGCCACTAGCTTCTATGTTCAAAAGAGAAAACAACTTGCTCAATTCAAAGCGAATTTTGCTTCACTCCGCGAGTCAGATGTCTGCATAAGAACCTTCGGGAATGCCTGTTAATTACGATTCGTGTGTAAGCCACAAAATCGAGTTGACCCTAAGAGACAGACTGTCCAAGAGTAAAGGGTGTTTTCTATTAAAGTCACAGCCATTAGTTTGATTGGAACCGCCATTTATACCTAAGTGGATTCGTGAGATGTTTGGAGTACTAAAAACCTGAGTTGGGGAATGTTTTTTTATTATTATTATTTATAACCTTGAAGTACTGTAAATTTACAATAAAGCCACTGAACAATATCTGACCTGAAGTGTTGTCAAGACTAACTTGCAGGACTTGATTGATCAACAAATAATTTGTTATCTCAGTTCTTAACTGGCTATTTTTTCAACAGATTCGATCGTGGTATCGACAGCATTCTCGGACAAGAGGTATTTTAAATCACTTGTATTCCGGCTATTAATCGGCAAGATTTTCAGTTTCTAAGTAATTTTTTACAGAATGCATTCGTCGGCGTTTTTGATCAGTCAGTGTTGTTTCTTTTGTAAAAGGCGCGAATCTAGCGGTATTAACCTCTCGAGAGTGTGAACGAACAGTTATTTACTTTATTAGTTTATACATTAGCTGAAGCGAGACTCATTAGTTCATTGACTTCTTTAATTGTAAACTAAGTTGCGTGTGTTGTACCTAACCAGTTAGAACTGCAGATTAAGGTTTTCTAGCCTTCTAGCCCAGCCTGAAACTGAAACCTGTTATCAGCAAATTCGATAATTAACTAATGTGATCGTTTCTTTATATGACTTGTTTTTTCGCAGTCCTATCCTTTGTTGTTGGGTATCGTCAAGAAAGGAGGCCATCTTGGACTTGAGGAGTGTCGAAATCAGTTCAAAAATGAGATCTGGAACTGCACACTGGACAACAAACATGTTTTAAAGGAGTTGCCCATTTTTGTTAAAACAACGCTTCCACACGGTAAAGTCGTTGTCCTTCAACAATTCTTTATTGTCCCATACTTCCATGTCAAAGCGCTAGATCCCTCACATAAAAAAAAAAACGTAAAAACTTCGAAGACAACGATTTCAATTTCCAACTTACTTCTTACAGTCTTGGCATTTGTGGCACAAGTTCTCTAGAAGTGTTAAAAAAGATTGGAATGAGAACTAACAGACTGACTTGTTTAATTGTTTTATGTTCACTTATATAAGTCGTTTGCAAGACAATAACACCGAAGATAGTCAATGAGCATTGACTAATCCGGGACAAACTGAACTTCTCAAATGCGCTGAAAGACTAAAAAAGACAGGGAATTTCAAAGTGTTTTTCCATTTCATCTTTTCTGCTCTTCGCTGTAATTCTGAGAAGGCTTAGATGCGCTTAAGACATACTTATAAGGCGTTAATTAGCTAAGAAGTTTCTAAGTGTATACTAATGAGCTGCTATAATGAGATCATCTTGTTTGCTTAACAAAATTATATTTCACGAGCTATCGTGAACGCTGACAAACAACCCTGTATTCCCTGAAAAGCTTCGAAAAAGTTACAACAACTAAATTTTGTCATTTCGAGTCAATTCTTCTGAATTCTAACTTCCTATGGTGTTGATTCGTTGTAGCCACTCGTGAAACAGCTTTCATCCACGCCATTAGCGCTGCCGCCATTACACACGAGATCACGCACCATTGCCGACGGGGCAACATTCCCGGATGTCCGTGCGCCGAGGTCAGGAAACAGCGAAAAAGCAAAGACGATTGGCAATGGGGCGGATGCAGTGATAACGTACGATATGGAGAAAAGGAGACCAAGCGCTTTATAGACAGACTGGAGAAGGGCAATGACGCTCGAACGGCTTTTAACTTGCACAACAATGAAGTGGGAAGAAAGGTGAGGTGACAGAATAACATGAATGTCATTCTCGACAAAAAAAAACGTTCTCTAGATCTGGGGACAAGGATGCATGAACACTTAAAAAAGCGACGTCCCAACATAATTAATACAATTTGCGCATCTTCGTCATTAGTAATCCGTGTTAATCTTCTCCATCCTTAAACATCCTCGTTTCTTTGTGCTTGTGTTTTTCGCTTTCTCAGTAAACTACTATTTTCAGGGTTCTTTCAGTTTGAAGGTAATTTTGTACGTGGCCAAAAATTACTGAAAATAACGTGACTGAGCTCCCCGCGCTCAACGGCCAGGCCCCTAATTACATTACTGAACTGCTAGAGCCTTATGTACCAAGCAGAAATCTTCGATCCTCCTCCAAAAACCTCTTGAAAGTACCACCTGTCAAGTTAATAGGCTATGGTCATAGGTGTTTCTCTTTTGTAGCACCTAGCCTATGGAACTCTCTTCCGAACAATATAAGAGGGAGCGGCTCGCTATCAGATTTTAAGACTTGTATAAAGACATATCTTTTTAACAAATTTTATAACTAGACTTTTGGTTAGTTAGTTAATTAGTAGATTAGATAGTTTAGCTAGTTAGTTAGTCAGTCACTTAGTTAAGTTAGTCAGTTTTTATTTAAAGGTTTTAATGATTCCTAGTTTTACTTTCATTTTTACAGCTTAGCTATTTTATTTGTTAGTAATTTTTTATCACTGATGTAAATTTTTAATGTAAATTTTATTTTTAATAACATTTTTTACTGTAAAGCGCCATGAGCCCTGGATATGGCGCAATACAAATCTATTATTATTATTATTATTATTATAGTTGGCTTTTTTCTGCGCATATAAGTTAATAAATAGAGATTAGAGAGGAAGACACATCAGCCTTACTTGGTTTTCATGTGGATCCCCTATTCGGGTCGGATTGGGATTAGGATATGTTGATTTTTGCGGAGGGAGGAAAACCGGAGAATCAGAGAAAAACCATCGGAGCAAGGCGAGCACTAACAACAAAACCAACTTACGTATGCTACCAGGCCGGAATCGAATCCCGACCACATTGGCGGGAGGCGAGCGGTCTCGCCACTGCGCCGTTCCTGCTCCACTAATGACTAGAGCCTGAATCTCAGTTAAAAAGTAACTAGAGTGAAAAAAACTGAACCACATTATTTCGAAAGCCCAAAGCAAGTAAAAAGAGGTTGATTAGCTCTCGTTTATATATGTCATAATCTCAAAACTGTAATTACGAGCGATAGAAAAGTGAATAAACTAATATAGGTTTATTCCCGCTCAATTGAAATCTTCTGGATTCCATTCAAAAACTTTCACACACTTTCCTCGCACTAAGAAAACTTATTTATTACAAACAGGTTGTTCGCGCGAGTCTGAACAGAGAGTGCAAATGCCATGGCGTCACCGGGAGTTGTAATTTGATAACTTGCTGGAAGCGGCTGGCGCCTTTCACCCTGGTGGGATCCAAACTGAAGGAGATCTACTATAAAGCTGCACGGGTATCATTTCAAAACAACATACTGCAAGAGAGAGTTAAAAAGCCACCAAGAGCTGTGTCTAGCAAGGAGAAAAAGCTGGTCTACCTTGACTCGTCCCCAGACTACTGCGTCAGGAACGACAGTGTGGGATCTCCAGGAATGGTGGGAAGGACATGTCGGGATGACGAAGTGTCCACGACCAAGTGCAGATCTCTGTGTAACTCTTGTAAAATGAGGCATCAAACAGTTGAACTTTTCAAACAAGTTAAATGTAACTGTAAGTTTGTTTGGTGCTGTAGCGTCAAATGCCAGATCTGTCCTAAGAAGTTTTCGGTGACAACATGCACAAGAAGGTAACTTACTGCGCATGACGCAAAGCCTCAAGGGAAGATTCGACCAATCAGATTGCTACGATATTCAGGGTCTTTTATCCAATGATGTTTTCCCGCCAAAATGTACGGCTTCCGTCACATAGTCACCGCGCTGCGAATTCTTTCATCCCGCGAAAAAATCCGTCAGCACGGGTTTAGAATGGAAATTGCCTTACTTTTTCGATTTAACTACTCTAGATGTAGCGTCTTTTCTGGAATAAGTACCCCTCCTTTAAATGTATTATAAATGTAAAACATTCCTAATTGAAATTAAAAGACTAAAAAGCAGTCTTAGTGAGGGTATGAAGTGAGAAAAAAATAACGCTTTTTAAAAGATAAAAATTGACGAGGGGAAAACTGAAATTTCTCTGCAAAATGAAAACAAAAAAACAAAAAAACAAAAAACAACGAAATATCAGTGGTTGAACGCATGCTATGATAGGATAGCCAAGAATATTACTCGGAAATATTGTATACATGTTGATTATTTGTCATGGTGGCAGTTAGGTATTCAGTCAAGAGGGAGCCGCAAACAGTTTCTCAACCGGCCATTTTCGTATTCTCGGTATTGGACTGGAACTAGCTTGCAATGGAGGCTCATGCGAGGGAATACCCGTATTAGCCTCAGTTGCAAGCTAGTTCCAGTCCAATACCGAGAATACGAAAACGGTCTATTAATTGTGCTCGTAAAAAGATGCTTTTCAGTTGTAAAAGTTATCTTCATATGTATATATATAGGCTAAGTTTGGTTTAACGTTCGAGCTGTGTCGCTAATTAGATGCATGCTGATTTACAAATGCTCTATTTGAAGCTGAATTGACGCTGAAAAAGTATGAAATTATTTTAATCTAGTTTCATTTAATGGAGTGATGGAAGCCATGTATAGGTACTGCGATATCGCACATTCATCCTCTATGTCAGGTAAAGAAGACTCTGTTAAATTTGTTTAAAACTAATAAACATTGAACATAGTTGAGAAACCTTGCCTTTTGTAGGTGGATAATTAATAAGAGAACCTGGAGGAACATTGCGTTAAAAGGGAGCTTAAGCAAACCATGACGACGACAGCAACGAGAACGTCACCAAAAAAAGGTTTAATGAGCGGAACAATGGCTGTGCACGTGCGTTATAAATCTTTGTACATTTCTTTGCCAGCCTCTGCAAAACAAGAACGTGAACTGACCAAGTTCGGCGTAGCCTGAGGAAAGCGAACTACCACGGCAAATTTTTAACATTTCCATTTGGAATTGAACGCTTTCACTACATATTTAGCCTGAACATGTTTTTAGAGCCATTGGCGTACTGAACTGATCTAGACTATCGCGAATTTCGCTGGTAAAATATAAATTCATTTTTGACTAGGCGTCGTCCAAGGCTTCGCCGTCGCCGTCAGGCTTAATTAAGCTCCCTGATATGATGACAGCAAAACTCTGCGTTAACGGAGTTTTATTAGTCCTCAGTCTTCGAAACGAAAGAGGGCCTCACATCTGGAGATATTGGATGCTCTCCTAGTCCCCTTAATAGGGCGATCTTTGCTGACGTTTTTGTTTACATTTTTCCTCACTAGCATACGACTTTGCACAGAGAAGGCATCACGCTAGACACGAATTGACTCTAAACATTTAAATAGCTTGTGAGACTTAGTATCTCGTGAAATGTCTGGCTCCGTGGGTGTAATTTTCAAGGACAAATGGGCTTTCAAAAACTGCAAAATTTTTTGGGAGGCAAAAGCTCTAATGAGCTCATAAAATCTTTGTAAAATTTGGAGTTTTTAAACCCGCGTCGCACAAAAAGTATTTAATACATCGGGCTCAAATTCCTTGGGACAGTTAATCGTGCTGTGCAATTTTAATATTCAGGTCTGATATTTTAGTAGCTTGCATCAGAAACTGAATCTCTTATGCTAACGAGGCAAATGTTGTAAACAAAGATCCCCCTCTTGTTTGTCTACCATGTGTTCTTCCTCATATGTAAATGAGATCCACTGTTATACAATGCATGATCAAAACAGGACCAAAACACGTTAACAGGTATCTGTCAAAGTCTTAGTTATTTTCATTGGCATGGCAAAGAGGCGTTCTTTAAAAATTAAAAATGATCTGTCTCTTTGATCCTGCATAAATTAGTTTTCGTTTAAGAGGATCCAGACACAGGGGGTAACTACAAATTGAGTGTAAGTATATTTTTCTTTTAAATTGTCAAGAATTTTCCAAGTTTAGTAACTTGAGTTTTTTTTAAAAAGTGTCATTTTATTTGCATTCAAGTTTCATGTAGCGCAAACAGGTAAACACTAGAAAAACTTCCCGCGCAACTGGTGGTAATTCGGTGCTTTTTGCGTTCATGGCAATTGCGTTCAAGTATTTCTTAACATGTTCCTCTTTCTTTCATGTGCCTTCACTTGATAGAGCCGCAAAGATCGGTGCCTGGTGAGAATGACTTATCTGTCAAATCGTACAAGTTTTTAACATTAAATTTTCAAACATGCAGCCGTAGATCACAATTCTACCGGTGTAACATGAAAAACCTTTTTTCGCCCCAGTCTCATCGCAAATTTCTAACAAAGACAGCACTTCTTGGAAGTGAATCACGTGCTATGTCTGATAGAACCACGTGATCAACACGCAATCTTGCTCGCTCGGGACTACCCGCTGTGTCCTGCAAGAAAATAGCGTTCTTTTACGGTATAATAAATCCTTTATTGACCAAGCTTGTTCGGTCAATTGGCCTCGTTCTTTATATGCGTGTTTATGATCCTCGACTCCGTCTCGGTCCATAAACAAGCTACATTTTGTGTAAACGCGCAAATAAGAACTTGGCTAATATCCGAGCCATCTTGACCGAACAAGCTTTCTCAATGACCCATATATATTATATATACATGTATCTGATAATATTTAGATACAATTTTTAACTCCACAGAGCCTTTTGGTCAAAACAACAGAATGGTCAAAATTGTGGACGCTTTATGCAGCTTATTATGGAGCATCATCTGGTTGATAATCTTATTGCTTCTCGCTCTGCCTATTGGCTTCATAGCTGCCATCCTCTACGTGCTTGTATCGCCATTTAACGCCTGCTGCGACTGCACTAAGAGTCTGACGGATTTCTTCATGAAGGGAATCAATTTTCCCTACAATGCTGCACATAACTGCGTCAACGGAAAGCGAGGGTGTTAAATAAGAATCTCCTGGATGATGAACATGTAATAAATCAATTACAAGACCGACGTCTAAGTTATAAACCGCGATCCGTCATGAATATCTCCCTTCATTAACATGTGGCCAGAATTTCACTTGTACAGACACTTCAAAATCTACGACACAAATTTCTGCTTGTAATTTTCCGCTTGCGGGAACATTAACGGTGCTAACACTATCTAAAACTATCTTTGAGGTTTACCAAGAGTAGCCTCAAACTATAACCTGCCAAAGAGTGTGCACAAAGGCAGCCAAAAAAACAGCAAGACTCTTTTGTAATTTTACAAATAAATATCTTAGGAAATAGATGTATCGAAAGTTGACAATGCTCAGTGAAGCTGGTTAAAAACCATTTCTCTCCCTCCTCCCCCCCCCCCCCCCGCCCCCCGCCGCTACCCCCCGATCAGTCCGTAACGAAAGCGCTAACTCTGCGCCACGCCACTCCCCCTTCCCCATGCCCGGCCACAAAAACTTAGCGTTTGGGTCTGGAACGAGTAAAGTTTTCGAGCCCGCATTTCCTCTAGAGAAGAAATCGAAGAGGCAAGAGGGCTTTGGCAGAGGGTAATAGCAGTTTTTGTCCTCTTATGTCTATATCTTCAAGATTTTCCAAGGTGGGCTAGGTAATCTAAACGTTCATGAACTTTATAAGACATTCTGTTCGCCTAAAGCGTATCGGAGGACATCTGAGAACTCGCCAACCCGTGAAAAATGTCAGCCGTAGTTTGAGCAACGGACAAGGTAAGGGATGACCAGGAATACTTAGAAATTAACACAGAGCTTAGAATTATTAAGGATTGATGCACCGTAATGGAGCAATATGATCCAGAAGTAGACTGACCATCCAAGTCTTGTTATAACATAACTGACATTTTAATGACGTCTTCAATGTTGCTCAAGCCATGGTACATTCTCCCCCCCCCCCCCCCCCCCCACCTCCCTCCGAAAGGGTTTTTTTGACGGGCTTATGTCTGATGGGGTTTGGTAGAAGAGTCCCTTTTTTGTGAGCTTGTAAAGGAAAATCAGGTTATCCCTGCTAGTGGGGGGAAGGGATGGAGAGAGCGTGATGTTGCCAACTATCTCATTTTCATAAGGGGTAGATTTTGATTAACCTCACCTAAGGGGGTCAGGGTGGACATAAAATGGAATTGTTCTTTTGAGCCAAGGGGGAATTTGGGAAAAATTGGAAGTCAGTGATAATTTTTCGATATCAATTATTTGACAAATGTTTCGAATACAGAGTTTGTTAAATAGGTCATTTCCGAGTTACCTTGCAAAACCTTTCATTTGAAAATGAGTTTGATTTGCATGAAAAAGAACCTGTAATGGGAACACATTTCCATATGAATGGTTTTGCACAAAGACTTAATTTGACACAGAGGCACAAGACAACTTAGAAATAGCCCATTGTCATAGGATGTGAGAATCAGCTTAGAAGATAGAAAGCCAATATAAAATGCATATTTGTCTACAGATTTACATGTAATTGTGTCTTGCTATGTTTTTATCTTATCAGATTCGCATGAATATGATCTCATTGTGATTGGTGGTGGATCTGGGGGACTTGCATGTTCAAAGGAAGGTGCGAAGAGCTTGATTTGTATTAAATTTGATAGTGAATATTTATTGTTTAATTTATGCAAAAGATTTATGTTAAATTATTTATAATTTATTCATAGTTTAAGTTAGTTGATGTGGTAACTGGCTTGTAAATGAGGCATAACTCATGCCAAGTTGTATTGTTTCTCTTACAGCCGCTAAGTATGGCAAAAAGGTTGCAGTCTTGGACTATGTCTCTCCCTCCTCACAAGGTAAAGATAAAGAATGTAGATTTCACTTTGGTTTAATTCTGGATAGTAAACTCACTGTGAGAATGATTTTGCCCACCTGGTTCGACCATCTAGAGAAAAGTTTTTCTTATAAAGAAGTTCAGTTCAAGCAGTTTTGCGTACCTGTGAAAACCAGTTGCCCTTGTGCTGAAAACGTCAATGCAACCCCTGGTAGTCTGTATATCATGTGGCCTGTTGTCAGTAAGTTATTAGTTTTCTTACTGACTGGCACAGCTAATCTTTTATTGTGTTGTTCAAGGTTCCATTTGGGGCCTTGGTGGAACCTGTGTCAATGTGGGATGTATCCCTAAAAAGCTGATGCACCAGGCCGCACTCCTGGGAGAGTCATTCAAGGTACAGTGATATATAATGTACTTCATCAACAGTTTTAGTTGTAAAAGAATACAGGTTCAATTTGAAAAGAATGCCAGAACATAGCTGCTTTTTTATGTAAGCATCAATAAAATTTCTATAAAATTTATTTCAATCACAAAATGCTTTTTTACTATACTTTCAAGAGAAAGAAATAATTTAGAGATCTTGCACAGCGCAAACCAACCATTCTTGTACGCATGCCTTCTTTTAAGAATAAAAAGTTATTATCAAAATAAGCAGAATTGCATGTTTGATCTTCATTTCTAAAGATTTACTGTTTTAAATGGATAAGTGGTACCTCCTGTGGCTCAATGTTAAATTCATTTCACTCTTTGACATAAAGTTGGCACATGATAATGCCTCTGATCTGCATTCTCTCTTAATTTAGGATGCAAAACATTTTGGATGGAATGTTCCTGAAAATATAACCATTTCATGGTATGGATCCATAGCTGGTATGAGCATTAACTCAAAGAACTTGAATTCCTTAATTTTGACAGAATTGCTTTACCTTTACGTCACAGGGAAGCACTTGTGAAGGCTGTACAGAATCATGTCAAATCACTGAATTGGGGCCACAGAGTTCAGTTGCATGACAAGTAAGTGACATTATTATATCGATATAATGTGTGCTCTGATTGGCCAATTGTAGGACATTATTCTACCCTAATGCCCACGGGCCGATCGCAGGCCTGCAAAACTAAAGCAAAAAGCCATATAATAAACAACTTATCAACCTCCTACATTTGGTCTTTACAGGAAAATCTCAAACCTTGCTATCGCTATCGCTCGGTCAATACAGCAAGGTGTCAGTTTGAGATTTTCCCGTAGAGACCTTACTCTTGGTTAATAAATAGTTAATAATACCCAGATTGAAATGGTGAACTCAGTGTTATAGCAGCCGAATTATTGTGTCTTTGATATTTTGTTTTTCATTGTAATGTGGTTGTAATGGTGTCTGTCTTTTTCAGAAAGGTTGAGTATCTTAATGCGAAGGGATCATTTTTGGATTCTCACACAATTAAGGCAGTGTTAAAGAATGGTACTGAGGTACAAGAATTTATCTGATTAAGACTTCCATTCGAAAGACTAACTGCCACAGACAGTGTGAAATTAAAAAGAAACTTATTGCAGAAATAAGCAACATGCTCGCACAATAGCTTTCATTTGCAGATTGAAAAGCTATCTACAGCATAACAAACTGTACCACATGAAAATATTGTTCAGTAGCTTCCATTTGAGTGGCCACACTCTAGGTTTTGATATCATCAACTACTTTTATCGATAGACAATAAAGTAACAAAGCATATCTTCAGAGGGAAGCCTTGCGATAAAACTAACTGTTGATTTCTTGGAGCATTTAATTTGGACTGCTAAAATTAAAATCAAGTGGCTAGCCATGCTAAACTTTTATTGATATTATACAGTGTGCAACTCACAGCCCACATTACTTCAAGAAATGAATGCATTGTGTTTGAAGCCTGCAGGGTTTTGTTTATAGAACTATACCAGCAAACCTGAACATTAATATTTCTGACCAGCTGGTCACTAATGAATTTGTATACATGCTCTTGACTTTACTTATTGACTTTTCAGAAAACTCTGCGAGCTGAAAATTTTGTAATAGCTGTTGGTGGAAGACCAAGGTTTCCTAAAGAGGTCAGTTTTACGAATGGCTAGAGTGAAATCTGATTTTCCTTACAGATTTAACATGTTTATCTATAAAGTAAACAGGCAAAATGCAATTGACCATACAGTCATATTTGTCTTTTTGTAGGTTCCAGGTGCAGTTGAATATGGTATAAGCAGTGATGACATTTTCTCCTTAAAAAAGTCCCCAGGGAAAACGTAAGTCTGGTATGCATATCTGTTTTGGTAACAGACTGACACCAGACCGTTGCAACTTGCCACATACGTTTTTTTTGCGTGACATGTGCACTAATGGCCTGTAATAATATTGGCTCTAACAGCATGGATTTCATATCAAGCTCTAAAGCACTTAAAATTTTGGTTTCCTTAGAAATTCTTCTCTTCGCATTTCATATTGGCAGAAAAAAGCATGTGAGTTACAAGTATGTTTACAAGATAACAATGTAGTTACTTATTTTTTTTGTTTGATTTTTGCAGGTTAGTTGTTGGTGCCTCATGTATCCTGTTGATGTCTTGTTTTCCATCAACACCTTTGTCTTATTTAGTTATAACCTCCAGCGTGCTTTACTCAATGCAAAGATTGACTTTAATTTGTAATCCATTGAAGAACATTTGTCCTTTAGTGAGGCCTAAGAATCTTATTGCAGTCATGACAATCTTTATTGGTATTACTGGTATCTTTCATTTTTGGCAGTTTTAGGTAATTTTAAATCATTATGTTTCTGTTTCCTTTCATTTGAAAACAATTTGGTCCATTGTACATTCATTTTAGATTTTTATTTTATTTTGTGGTAGCTTCTGTTGTGTTCCATGTTCTTCTTGTCCAGCAGATTATCATTTTCCTTAACAATGCTTTATGTAAGATGTTGCCTTGGAGTGTGCTGGTTTTCTGACAGGTCTTGGATTTGACACATCATTGATGATGAGATCCATTCCCCTCAGAGGGTTTGACCAGGTCAGACTGGTTTATTGCCTCCTTTGATTAGCAAAGGAATTCTTATTTCCCTAGCTTGATTTTCAAGTTATCTTTGCATCATCTCTGATAAAGGGTCTGGAGTGTCGTGTCATGTTGTGCACACTTGCAAATACCGGAGCTTTGTAGAAACCACGATCCCAGGCTCTCTCTCCTTTGCCCTCCTCTGCCCCAACGACAAGGGAGGCAAAGGAGAGAGAGCCTGGGATCAATGTTGGCCTTGTACCTAAGTTTCCGTCTCATGCCTAGCCCTGCTCATTTTCGCACAGGTAACAAGGATTGTAGCCTCAAGGAACGAGATTGCCTCAGTTTCATGTGTTTTTTTTCCACGCCTTCCATTTACTTCCTGTCACATTTTTTTGCGTCAAAATGAGACCTGGCTAGTAGTAGTGCTTGAGAAAACTTGAATTTTTTATCTCTCATATTTGAATCAAAACCAGTATTCTTTGTTCCCCCAGCAAATGGCACAACTCACTACTGATTACATGGAGAATCATGGAACAAGATTTCTGAAGCAATGTGTGCCAGTCAGGATAGACAAAGCTGACAATGGCCTACTTCATGTAACATGGAAAGAATCTGTGACGGGTGAATCACACCAAGAAACATTTGAAACTGTTTTGTTTGCGATTGGTAAGTCTGTCTGTGGAATGAACTTCTTTTAAAACCAGGGTAAACCAGAACGAGAGTTGAAAAGATTCACTCTAGTTTGCCCACTAACTTTGATGTGTTCCCATGGACTTTTTGTACTCTCTCTCATAATTTAAACTTGTTCAAATTTCTGTTACAGTGGACAAGTGTTTCAATCAAATGTATTTGCGCACATAGGAAACTCTAAAATTGTCGAAAATTTAAAGTGGCTCTGAACCCCATGTAGAGAATTTTTCAAACTTTCTCAAATGTTGCATCTTATCCTACTTATTAAAATCGATAATAAAAAAAAAGAGTTTCACTGTGCCTTTTTTGAATTATAAACCCTTAAAGGTAAAATTAAGGGATTTTTAGCAGGATATACTGTTGTTATGGTAACCTGTTGTGTCACGAAAATGATAATAACGTGTTCACCGGTGATTGGGCAGCTTTTTGACATCATGATTGCAGCATGATAAAGCGTGGTTGTAATAGCACATCAAAATCAAGTCTTTGAAAGTGCTGGAAACTGTTTTGAGCCACCTTACGTTTGTTCAGCCTCAGTGCTACCTAGTAAGCCATTGTCATTTGTCGACCAATGGTCTTTCTATTGAGTCATGCTTTTTCATTACTAGAAATAATCTAAATACTACACTAGACAACAATTTCCCAGTTTTAGCTGCTATACTTGGGTAGAATCAAGTAACTAAGAAGGAGCTTTTAACTTCAGGTAGAGACCCTGAAACGTCTCAGTTGAATCTTGAAAGTGCCGGAGTACAAGTGCATCCGCAAACCAAGAAAATATTGGGAAACAACAATGAACAAACCACAGCTTCACACATTTATGCAATTGGTGACGTCCTTGAGGTAAAAATATGATAGCTGTACTATATTCAGTTAGATTTCCAAACGATTACTTTTCAAAGAAACGGGTTTGCTACGTAGGCATTCAGGTAAATCACTTATTTATTTATCGACTTGAAATCGATGAAGCCATAGCAAACTTGCAAGCTTATGTTTAATAACCACCTGTTTAAATAAATTGCTTTTGTCTTGGAGGAAGAGCTATCGCTCGAACGGTTGACTTTCTAAATCCGCCACGGTGGTATATTTGCTCAATCATCTACCAGTAGAGTTAAGTTTGATTTGCCCAAGTTGCTGATTGTTTGAATCCACCTGCGGCAGACGGCCCTAGCATCAACTAGCAGTATTTCTTCTTCCTTCCCTTGCACCCCCCACCCCCCCCCCCCCCGCCGCCTTTCAATGAAATGCTAGTCCATCGGAGGGTTGGCCCGTGGCAATAAATTCGTCGGTACCCATTTATACACCTGTGTGGAGAGAGGCACTTTGAGAGTAAAGTGTATCACCCTAGAACACAAACAACCCAGTGACCCAGGCCCTGAACCCTAATCTACAAAGATTGTGGACAATTTTCGTTCAAGCATCCCTTTCCCCCCGACTGTTTGCGCTAGTAAAACTAAAAGTGATTTTCGCTCAGTAATCAGCAGTTGATGTGTTACTTGTCATACTTGCGTCGCTGATAGCACCGTCCAGAGTTGACGCCTGTGGCTATCAGGGCCGGCAAGCTGCTCGCTGATAGGCTGTTTGGAGGGTCTGACGTCACGATGGACTACAGCAAGGTAGGTCACAGGATTACCATGCTCTATTTTACGGGCTTGACCACATTCATACCATACTCCGTTCGAATACAGTCATACCATTCTCTGTTTTAACTCGGTAATTCCATAATCTGTTTTAACACATGCATACCATCTTGTGTGTACTTTGAAGTCTAACGGTAAAACTAATAACAATTATATGCTGGAACTTTTCAAACCTGCAGGTAGCCACCACAGTGTTTACACCGTTAGAGTTTGGAACAGTTGGACTGTCAGAGGAGAAAGCCATTGAGTCCTATGGAGAAGACAACATTGAGGTCAGTTTAGTTTACTTCGCTACAAAGAAAAGGGGAATGGAAAGAAGTTGAGCTCGATCGTGAAGACTTAGCTATCATTAAGCTATCTGGCGGAGAGCTGACGTTTGCATATCTCTACTCGTTCTTCAGGTATACCACGCCTTTTACAAACCTCTTGAATTTACCGTGCCCGAGAGACACGTCGAGCAGTGTTACATGAAGGTGAGAAGCTTAACTTTCTCAAGTGGAATTCAAAACAACGTGAATTTAACTTGATTTTTTTTCTCCTGTGTTTACAGGCCGTTTGTTTGCGGGAAGGCGAGCAGGAAGTTTTAGGTCTGCATTTTCTTGGGCCTAATGCTGGAGAAGTTATTCAGGGTTTTGCTGCCGCCATGAGGTACATATAGCTTTTAATAATCTGATGATTCAACAGTCTGATGATCGCTTTAAGCGTGGAATTCGAGTAACTGTGTACTAGTTTCTATCTTAATAATAAGTTCACAAGAAAGTTCACAAGAAAGTTCACAAGAAATGTTATGTTGAATACATAACGAATATTGTCTCGACATATCCCAAATTCTCAATCCGTGCAGTGCGACTACTCGAGCTGAGCCTCCTAGAAGAAAACTAACCAATCAAAACGTAAACTGAGAACAATCGACTGGTAGCTTCAATTGACGGCAAGTAACGGTCTGTTTGACGTGACAGCATTTAGCACTATCGACTCCGCTGTGTTATATACACTCTCAGAGATTCAGTCCTTGATGGCGAATTATTGCTGCGGAGCGAGCGTAGCGAGCGAGCAGCAACATAATCAGGATTTAAGAAGGATATATAGAAGGGGGTACGAATTCTCGAATTCAGCACTTTTTACCAGAATGCATTGCAGTTAACCAGACTGCACTGCGTCACTTTTACCGGAGTGCATTGCGCCTCGAACAACAAGAGGATGTCATACTCGTCGAGCCGTCGTCCTTTTTCGCGTGGATTCCACTGAGAAAGTTTGCTCTGATTTACCTGTAAAGCGATGTGAAGAAGATCGTGCTTGACTTTTACAAATCTTGCTATGCGGTATTTGAAAGTTTGTAAATCTGGACGATTAATTGTGACATCTTAATCTTAGTATGTCATTTCTCAGCAGTCTCGCCTCCTTCGTCGAATTCTTAAATGAAGAGAAATCGTCGTTACTAAAGCCTGTAGAATAATTAAAACAAACGAAAACCGTGGAACACGCTGATTTCATATATGCTGCAATCTATTCCTTTTCATCGAAACATGAATTTAAGCTAAAGCTTGAGCATTTTCACACATCGCGATGAACACGTTCTCGACACAGTTTGTCAAGTTCTAGAGATATTTAATGCGTACCAGTACAGAATTTATAAGTTAGATTTCTGCTCCTACAATTTCCACATCTTTCGATTTTCGCGATCTGGTAAAGGGGAGGTTGATGTGTATCATTTTATGTCCAAACATACCTCAGATCACAATGTGCTTTTTTGTCTCGATCCTTTGTCACACCTCGCCATCGATGCGCCATCATGCATGAAGTTGATGCATACAAGGACAGATTTTAATTGAAACCACGATTTGACACTACTTTGAGAAATAACAGTTAATTTAAGTCTTGAAACGCGCAGATAGATTAATCACGGCATAAAATATGTCACCGACAACAGAATGTGCCGCAGCATTACTATCTTTTAGATACCCTAGTAATTAAAAGTATAGAGTACAAACGAGCATGCAATAATTTATAAAAATCTAGTCATAATTATAAATCTCTCTCGAAAAATTTAGCTTGAAAACTCATTTTGCGACAATTAAATCGAACCGTTGAAAAGCGTACAAAATCTAGTAGTCGCACTCTACGGTTTGATAATTTTGAGATGTATCAAGACAATATTGGTTATCTGTTCAACATAACATTTTTTGTGAACTTTTCCTGACTTCGTGACACTGACATTTTTCAGTTTTAATGTATTCTTATACTTTTTTTCCTTGCTGTATTCGTTCTTTGTTTATAAGGTGTGGTCTAACTTACACCAATCTATCCTCAACTGTTGGCATACACCCGACATGCGCAGAAGAGGTGGTTAAGATGCATATCACCAAGAGGTCTGGTGATGATCCCACTGTGACGGGCTGCTGAGGATAATTTGCTCTCACTAACAACTGCGACCCGGAAAATTCCCACATTTCCTTGCAGTGCGCTATGATTTCTTGTACACGCAGCGTAATTAATTAGCTGTCAACCGTTTCAGTTTTTCGTGGCAAATGTATTTATTTCATACGCGAGTATTTTATCGTCACACGGACCCATTTGACGTGGCATTCATCTCTTCTGTTATCCAGCGAGAAATAAGCGCGTATTTTGTAAATTTTCATTAGTGTGCCGGAGATTTGCCAAATGTTATTATCCATTCAGAGCATAGTATGACTAACAAGTAGTCTCGCTTTGACGTCATGATGCTAAGCGACGTCTGCTAGGGAAAACCGCTGCCCAGTTTTCAAATCTTTGATTGGAAAGTCCAACCTCGATCCCAGCCTCTCTCTCCTTTGCCTTCCCTTCAACCTTTAATTTCAACCTTCAAGGACAAAGGAGATAAAGAAGAGAGAGCCTGGGATCGAGGTCAGTAAAAGCTAACCTCGTCCTCAGGATGCTTTGCGTTTAAAGAGAAGACTTCCCTGGAACAAGTTTGAACAGACATGGGCCAGAAAATGTGCTTCTTTCTTTATCGCGAGTAAGATGTAGTAAAAAATACGTGTCAAGTTGTGGTGGGTTCTTCCGGGAGCAAAGTGAGAGCAGAAACAATTTTTATCCCTGCAAGAGGAGAGCTTGTATTTATGACGAAAGGTTTTGAAATTGTGTATCACAAGAGAACCTTTCCGAATCAACGACAAGTAAATTTTTTTTATTCAGTAGAATGCTGTCTACTGTGAAAAGACAAAAGAACAAATAAGCAACAGAATATTGTAATGGTGAAGATAAATGCTAACTTGAATTGTAGTTTTCATGCAAGGCAGCTATTGACTGTTTCGTGTTTCGTGACTAATTTTGTAACAAAAATAAAGTTGAATTGGAAATACACCGTAGTTTGTACTCTCTGCGTTTGAGGTTTTGGGGACCTGTTTTCGAGAGGGGGAAGTTTTTGTAATTTTTCGGTGTCAGGCAGTTGGCTTAAGAAGTGGCAAGTTTTTACATTAGGTTTTGGTGATGTTTAAATTTGGCTTGCAACTTTCTCAGTGTGAATTTGACTAACTTCGTGTTTTAGAGGCCATTTCCGAGTTGGATTTTTTCTGTGTCAAAAAGAGTCTTCTGCGAAACCATAGGAGAATGGCTTCCCCCTACTAGTTCATTTTTATGCAAATCAAACTCATTTTCATACGAAAGGTTTTGTACCAGGACTCGTTTTGAAACAGGACTCGTTTTGAGGCACAACTAACTCGGAAATGGCCGATTCCTCTGCGCTAAACTGAACTGACCATATTTGGAGATGAAGCATGGTAGAAAAGACAGACATCCGTTTTCCTTTTAGAACGGCAGATAATTCATGGTAGGTCACATATAAACGCCTTTCCCTTTACTCCTTAAATGCTAACCACAAGCAAACAGCAGTAATTAAATGTTAACCGCAAGCAGACAGTAGTAAATAAATGCCAACTGCAAGTAAACACAATATTTAAATGCTAACCGCAAGTAAACGGCAGTAAATAGAAGCAAACTGCAGGGAGACTATATGGGTGGCCTACCATGAATTATATCCCCTTAGAACGAGTTGCCAGTTAACTCATGTCATTAATATGCTTCTACGTTAGGTGAAAATCGTGGGAGTGATGACTTCCTAAATAACTTCTTGTGCTGTGAAGCACTCAATTTTGTTTATTGCACGTATAGTGGAAACCCGCGTTACGGTCACCTCGTTATTACGGCCACTTTTTTGGTCCGGCGAAAAGCCCAGACATTTTCTTGTAAGAAAACCCTGTTAATACGGCCAACGGCCACTTTCTGAAATCCCAACTTGTAAAATCCTTTATAATTTTACCCCGTTTATACGGCCACTCGAACCAGTTATGTTCATCTTTCCATTAATTGTCATTATTTCATACACTGATTCAAGTTTCAATTTTTGCAAAATTATATCTACATTTCGCACAGTTGTTTAGAGGTGCAATTGTGATATATCAGTGAAGACGTTACTCAATTTAGACCAGTCGTGAGGTTTGACCCGTAAATTCAGCCACCTCTTTAACACGGCCGGCCAAATTTTCATGATCCGTCGGTGACCGTTTATTAAACGGGGTTCCATGTGTCTGAATGTCCTGAATTTATTTTTTAAACGGGTGTTGGATAGCTGTTGCCGGATTAATTTGACTGGAGACAGTTTTCAGCGCTCTGCCGGGGCCTGTCTAGATACTCTGTCTCTGCTTCAGCGGTGCTTCAAGCAGGAAAGTTTGGTTAAACATTACTTCCGATCCTTGGGTTTAGGGGAAGAGACGAAAGACACGCCCAAACTAAGCCCAGAGTTTCTCGCGCTTCAGCGCGGCCAGGTGGCAAAGCGCCAATCGGAAATACATAATTTGCGACGTGAAGCAAGCCTTAAATTTACCGGAAGCTCTAAATTCAAGTGCTTTTAAGCAACATAAACAAGATTTTCATGATACGCAGTGTAGTAACAATTCTTTGAGAACCAATGGAAGCAGTTCCAGGAAGGATGAAATAGAATTCAAACATCTACAGCGCAAGCTTCGATAAAAGGACTGTACGCGCGCACCCAACAGACGGGAAAGATCTCTTTAGATGCAAATGGCTGTTGTCGGACGTTATTTCGTCTTCGCTGTTTTGCTCCAACCATGGATCATCCCTACGCTTGTGTTTAGTCAGCAGAGATGCCTCGGAGGATTCGATGTTTACTTCATTCTTGACAAGTAAGTCTGTGGTGCAGAAGTTGAGTTCTGACACGTTTAGATTCGATTTGTTTTCTAATTAAGCTTATATTAACTTCATTCATGCAGAAACTTTGAGAAATTACCCTGTTTATGTGGCAGTTATCATTTTTTTTTACGGTTGTATGTTTATTCGTGGGTCCCAACATTTCCATTTTTCACAGAAGGAATGAATCTAGTCACTTTCAATTTAATTGTGACAAACGCTGTAAGTGTTTGAATAAATGGCTGTATAGTAAACATGCTTCAAAGAGGGATAGATTTTCTGTTTCAAAAACCTGATAATTTTACAGAAAAGCAAATTAACTTGTTGAGCCAGAAAATTTCCATATCCCACCCACAGGGATTTTGGGTTTGACTCCCCCCCCCCCCCCCCCCCGGCCAGCCCTCTGGAAATTACAGTTTTGGTCCATACTTTCATTTCTTTAAAAACTTTGTCTTTTGAGATACCCCCCCCCCCCCCCTCTCCCTCCCGTGGAATGTCCAAAAATCCTCCTCAGGGTGGGTATGGATATTTTCTGGAACCTACGTATTATAATTAGCCCCCAGGTATGCATCCAAGAGTAAGGGAAGGGCTCAGGTGTATAAAAAGGACAGGGGTGCTTGGTGTATTTTAGGGGTTAGAAAAGCAGTTTTGGTACATCTAAGGGTGTTCAGCCTGAAAAGGTCCACAGTAGGAGCTTTGGCAGAATTTTTTAGGTAATTGAGTTGCAAAAAAATATGATAGGAGATAATGGGCTGTTTTAGATTTGGTACCTCTTAGCACTAGGTGAAAAAAATTTCAAGTCACGCCCGCAAAACTGTATCTTGTCTTCTTAGGGGTTCTTTTCAAAATTTCTGACGAGCTCCCCCATGCTTTTTATATGGGATTCCTCCCCCCCACCCGCCTCCGGGGCTTCAGCTTCCCATCAGCCATATTCGTTTCTTTTTGTAACTGAGAAACAAGTGAATGATTAAGAACAAAGATCAAAGAAATCTGTCTGGCTCTTCAAATTCTTGCAATGACCAAATATATAAAGTCACACAGTCCTGAGGGAAAATTATCATGCTCATCAACAATAGTTTTATATTTACCATTTCTTTTGTACTGTTCAGATCAGGAAGTGTTCTGCCCAAGTATTTCAAAGGTCAGACAGTTGACTTTGTGGAAAAGACAGCAGAGAATTTTGTCGGGTAAGTTAAGATGGAAGAAAGTGGGACTAAGAAATCGTTAATTGACAGAAGTAATTCTTTTAAGGTAGACATTCTGTTAGTGTTAAGAACAAATCAATGCTGATCCCCACATTATTACAAAAGACCAAAATATTTAACCCAGAAATGCTGGAATGCAAGAGTAAAAAAATTATGCTGAAAAAAACAAAACATGGAATTGAAACAGAAAAACTAAACATCTCAAGATCACTGAAGCGATGTTATTTCCTACCTCAATGCAACTACCCAGTCATGATTGTGCACAAAAAGTTTCCATTTGGAAAGAATAAATCTACTATGTCAGGGATTTGAAATAAGTCACCATTTCCCTTAGCCTGGTACCTAGGCTCAATATTAATTTTTTCTATATTTCAGGAAAGGAGTTCGATTTTCCTTTATCACATTTTCGTCAGACACTAAGGTTGTTATGAAATTGACAGGTGACAGGTATCTGTTTGTTTGTTGTTTTTTGGTGTGTTTGTATACTCGCTTGTTTTTTGTTTTCATTTTCTAATCTGTGTTTGACATCTGGATTTAAACAGTCCCTCACCAGCTAGGCAAGTCCTTCTCAT
The DNA here is from genome assembly GCF_042242905.1 of Orbicella faveolata. Lineage (NCBI taxonomy): Eukaryota > Metazoa > Cnidaria > Anthozoa > Scleractinia > Merulinidae > Orbicella > Orbicella faveolata. Next base: position 33,906,508 of record NW_028301563.1, read on the forward strand.
ATTGTACTTCTTTCTTTCGATTTTCCTTCCCTTTTTTATTTTGTTAATTTTGATAATGACTTACTATTTTTAATATGATTTATTTATTTTATTTATCTGCAATTTACTTGTTTGCTTACCTTTTTATTAATCTATTTATATTTATTTATTTATGTATTTATTTTAATAGGTTTAATACATGTACTTATTTTTGCTGTTTTTAAGAGCTAAAATCAAAGAAGGACTTAACAATTTGAGAAAAGTGCAGACAGGAGGAGCCACATATATGAGTAATGCTATCATACAGGTATGACATACAGTAAGCTATTTAAAGTAAGCTCTCTATAAATAGTTGTTACATGTCATGGTCTCTGGTAACACAGTACTAGCGTGGGGAATGTCATGTTTTAATACAGAATCTGTTTTTGGTTCAAAATACAGTTTTATTCTTTAAATTTTAGATTAACGAAAAAAGATAATAATTAACGCCCCAGTTTTAAACTTGGGAGAGCCTCCTTGACATGCCTCATTAATTCTTCAACCTTAAGGTACCAGTCACCCAACCGCCTTGAAAAATTGAATATGCCCCTGTACTACCTGCCCCGCCTACCCTTACCTACCTAGTCATCATTGATAGCTTAGAATGACAATCTTCTACACATGTACATAATTATGAACTAATTAGTTTCAGACATATGGAATTACAGTCAGTCAACAGTCAGAGTTTCACAAATATTTTCTCATGTTTTGACTTGTTTTGGTTTCTTGAATTTTTTTCCATTTTTGTTTTTTTGTGTGTGTTTTTTGTTTTTGGACCAGGCAAATAATCAAGTAAAAGATCAAGCCAGTGAGTTGTAATAATCATAACTAAATAAAACAACCATGATATCAAAATAAACAATTCATTCATTTGTTAGCACCCATCATTGAGTTATGATGTACACAGGGATCTTGGAGAGCTTAGCATGAAAGAAGTGACACAGTTGCTCTTAGCACAGCTGTGAGCAACTTTAGCTTCTTGAGTGCACTCCAAATTTCCTGTGTAGGTCATAACTTGATGCACAGCTATGTAATGTATATAATGTTGCCATTGGAAATGGAGAAGTAAATTAGTTAACTTTTCTCATTCCTTGAGCATGCATCATCATACACTGATGAAAGCTTAAATATACTGAGCTACTGTAAATAAACACAAATCTTTGCAACATGGGAACGTTTTAACATCTCATTGAGATGAGACTCTTATGTATGGTAACTGTTCAAAGAATCGTTGGTCTTGATTGTTTTCCAGTTTTTGTTCAGCAATCCATGCAGGTTTTTCCTTGATCTTTCTTCATCAGCAGCTGCAGTGTGTATATCATTCTTTCCTGATTGTGTATATATTATTGCGTTCAATTATAGAAAGTCAGTCAGCATTTAGTATCTTCATTATTCTGACAGACGGCAAAATTGACGACATAGGCGCATCAAATGAACAGGTTTGTGACTTCTATTATTATTATAACAATGTTGATTCGGATGTGCAGCCATTAGTGTAATGCCTTACGGACAGTCAAGAGTGCAGTTTAGCTATTGTAGTTCATTCGAGCAATGGCTGGAACAATTTAATCTCGCAGTGCTTCCTTACACTCAGGTGTATAAATATTGGTACCAGCAAATTGTTGGCACAACGTGACAGAATGCTTGTGGGGATTAATATGGGATGGACTAGCATCCTGTCCAGGGAGAGTTGGAATATGTCTAGCAGTTTGGCCACTCTTCTCCAAGCACAAATTAATTTACCGTACCTTTTAGGATGCACAGTGGCCTCAGTGTTAGAGTGGTCTGAATTGGAGCTATGGCCAGGGACATTGTGTTGTGTTCTTGGGCTAGACAATTTACTCTCACAGTGCCTCTCTCCACCAGCATCCCATCCAGAGGGGAGTAGAAATACACCTGGTTGTTTCATGCTACAGAAACCAGAGATAAGAGCTGATCTAATGGGCCACTTGGCTCATATGCAGACTTTACCTATGGTTACATGTACATGAACCCTTTAGAGATTGACTTGAACATACAGTGTGTTAATCCACAACTTACATCTTTATTTCATTTTAGTCCAAGAGAGCAAAGAAAGCGGGAACAATAGTATATGCTATTGGAATTGCATTGTATGATATACAACAGGTACATCTTTAGAGCAAATATGTCATCTATTTGAAAAAAATATACTGTGTTGAGCTCTTGCATTGAGCACTTGTCTTGTTCAGAACCAGGCTGACTATTTTAACCTATACCTGTTCAAGTCTTTTTTTTTTGTGCCTACACTGTTCTTTAGACCAATTGCAAAGGAAGTCATTTTTGATAGCCCATGTCTGGTGGATTCTATCATTCACTTGCCAAAATTGGGCAAATAAAGAGTCTTTAGGGAAACATTTGAGAAATTCAAATTGCAGAAAGACAGTGTTCGTAACTAAAGAGGTCACATGATCGTAAGTTTAAATTCATAGTGAGAAAATTCCTTCAGGTTAGAGAAAAGGGCTAATAACATTCTACTTAATTACATGTAGCTTGCCTGGCAAGTGGAAAAGTTTTTTCTTAGTAGTCTTGAGTTCAACCTCTCTGCCATGCTTTTCATTCAGCCAGCCAGTCAATGCCTCTTATAGTTCAGTTGGTATCCTTTGACATGTTTATTTGAAATATTTGTTTGGCTCATGCCGAAAGCCATACAGAGGTTCATGTGAAATTGAAAAGTGTCTTTGTCTCTATTGTTGCAGCTGAATATCTTGGCCAGCAAGCCGCCACAGGATTTTGTGATGACAGAACCAAGCTATTTAACTTTGCTGAATCTAACAAGTGCTGTAAGTAAAATATATTTTTTAATATTCGATGTAATATTGTATAGTACTGTTAGTAGTAAGTTCCTGTATTTACTTTTTACTTCTCAAAAATGCGAACACCATTTTGATTGTATTGCATTTATACTAGTTATGCAACAATTTTGAGTGGCATACCATGAAATATCCACGGGTCACTTGTGTTTTCTCGGCATACACACAAGCCTTTTAGGCAAGTGTGTATGCCAAGAAAATACAAGTGGCAATATTGGGATATTCCACGGTGTACCACGAGAGAACATTGCATAACTATTTTATACCATGCCATAGAAAACACAGTGGCCAGCACAATCAATGCGACATATGCGCAGCGCATGATGGAAAGGTTGGATGTAACACGGTTGATCATACAACGGCTTTCCTGTATTCTTATTGGCTCTATTTTACATCTAATGGCATCATATAAATACTTGCAGCTATTAGAAAGCGGTGAGAGCAACTTCTTTAAAGAGGACACTAGAAAATGCTCACAGGGGTACATGCTAAACGAAAAGTTTATTTGTATATTTTTTTTTTCTTACTCTAAACCCTTAAAAAATTGTGTACTTTTGACCACAGGTTGCAAACAGGACCTGTGTTGAAATCACATCGGTCAATCCCCAGCAAGCCTGCTTAGGTGGTAAGTAGGTGGTGTTATTTCCTATTAGCCTAGACGAAAGTTTAAAACGGAAGAAATCGTACGGTGTGGTGGGGCCAGAACAATTGAACATCACATAGTGTAGTCATAAGTTTAGTATTTGGGTTATTCTAGGCAGTTCTCAAACTCATTAATAATTCATCAAGTTAAAACAGAGGAAATCACAACCGTGATTTAATTAGCATAGATTTTGATGAATTTACTTCTCCATTTATTCCTTACGTGTAGTTTTTGTTTTGATTGAGAAGATATATCAAACACTCGAGATAGTGTTTCATTGGTTATCCAAACACCTCGAATTCCATCAAAAATACTCCACTGCACGTCGTACATGTATTTTCAACTCTCTTCTCGGTGTTTGGGTACTCCGATGAAACACTGTCTCTCGTGTTTTATATATAACTGAAACAGTATATGATTGGTTCACTGTCAAATTATTTGGCAGGAGGTGCTAGTAAGTCAGACTAATACTATACAGTATGCATTAGGCATATCATATATAAAAAATGATCTGAAAACATGAGTTGAAAGTCTTGAAAAGATGTCCAACAGCGAGAAGAAAAGCAATCACAACACTGCTCTTGCATGTACTAGTTGTTCTTCTTCAATACTGTCCTCAACATAAAACCCATGTAGTTTGTTAAACAGAACATAAAACAAAATCCATGCCTGCTTTTATTTTTGGTTCAAATATAATTTTAATAAACTATTATTACAAATAATTACAATTGTATTGGGTGACAACACCTAACATTGCACTGTTAATACTAATAAAAGTAGTCATGTTTCATTTTTCAGTCGGGAAGTTTCATAATAAAACAGTCGACCAGAAAAAGTGTCCATGTGTGGGAGGTGTCCACTTTTTGGGACCATTACTAAGTGTCCACTTAAGAGAGCTCTCCGCTTATGGGAGGTTAAGAATGCATTGTTTGTATGTGGCTGGGACCATTACTAAGTGTCCACTTAAGAGGGGTGTCTGCTTATGGGTAGTTAAAAAGGCAGTGTTTGTATGTAGCCTGCAGTGCAGACGTCTTATTGGGGCGAGTTAGCGTTACAACCTTGCGACCGCCATGTTAGACGGTGGGGAATTTTCTTCGCCCCACCCCCTCCCCTATCCTTCCTCTTGCCTATCATTCACCCCCTTGGTAAAACTTTCTTTCTCATTCCAGTCTTCCACTGCATGAAAAATTCAAGATGGCGGCTAAACTTTTTACGATGTGAGCGCTCGCTCGAAAAAATCTCGCCTGCTCTGCAGGCTAGTTTGTATGTTGCTGGGACCATTAGTAAGTGTCCACTTACATGAGGTGTCCACCAGTAGAGGTTCCACCGTACTAATAGTTCTTTGTGTTAATTCTGCAGAAAGCAACACGGTCACGATGTACGGGCGTGGGTTTGAGAAGTTCAATTCCGCTGAGTCGCATTCTGTTCGGTGTGGCTTCAAGTTTAATAACACGTATCGTCAAGGTATGCTGTAATGTAAAACAATAATGACAACAGAAAGTCTGGTACAATCCAACTCCTTCAATTCAACACCAGGAAATTTGCACAATTCAGCTTTTCGACAACCACTAGTCACTCCGAAACGGTCATGACTACAGATGCGGATTTTTTTCTATACAAACCTACCAACTGGGTTTATGAGATATATATTGTATATGGCTATAAAAACAGAGAAACTATGAATAACCTTTGAATTTCAGGGTTGAAATTGCTGTGAATTGCATTTACAATCAAATTGAAAAAAAAAAGGTGATTCTTTTTGTTCAAGTTGTGCTCGTTCAGTATTTGCTCTCAAATTAAATGTTCTGATTTTCTTTCTTTCCACAAACAGTAACAAAAGCCAGTTTAGTTGAAGAAAACCGACTTGTTTGTCCTGTGCCTGTCTTGAACAACACTGAAAGGTAAATAACACAAAACCAACAAAAAGATGTCAAAGTTTAGTTTGACAGATATCCTATGATATACGTAGTTTGCCTTTTTTAGAGGAGCGTTTAAGAAGGCTTGTGTGAAATCTTTCACAGTGGCGCGCAGATTGCAGTTTCCCTTTCTGTAAAAATGTGTTTCGCTGACAATTTGTTGCAAAAATCAAATAAAACCTTGCAGAATACTGTATCTTGTCGCCAGGATTGTCACGGGTCAGGAAATGATCAGGGAAAAAATTCTTTATGGTCAGGGTAAAGTCAGGGAATTTTGTTTTGAGTCAGGGAAAATTGACATTTTGAAGAAAAGTCAGGAAAAATTGAAATAATTTAACATAGCTGACGTAATGCCATTGAAGGCTAGAAGAAACATTTGGGGTCACTGTGATCTCAACGATATTTTTCCTTAATGGAGAAGGAAAATTTGTTGAAAACTTATCCGTCTTATTAATGAACGAGTGGAAAGGGCGGCTGTACACTGAGGCTAGTAACTACTACTAGATTTGAGATTTTGTATTTATTTGGTCAGGGAAATTTTATTTCAAACAGGGGAAAGTCACGGAATTTTGAAAAGTGATGTGTGTGGCAACCATTTTTAACTTCGTAATTTCGTCACGATGGAGTATGAAGCGATATTCTGCGCGATTTCACGGCATAAATGTTAATTAAATCTCACTTTCTTTGTTTTTCAGTGTTCTTATGTTGCTAGTTTCATTGAACAGTGGACAGACGTTTGTCTCCAGCAATGTCAATATCACAGCCAAAAACTGCACAAAAGTGGAAAACGGCACAAAACCAGACACAGAAAAGGATAACGGAACAGGAAGTGGAGGCGAAACCAAACCAGAGGTGAGGAAACTTGCCCTAGGTTGATGATCTATATATATTCATGGCCCGTCTGCTTGGTAAAGTGCTTATATTGTAAAGAAAAATGATTTAATGGTTCCTCCTGGGAAGTAACTTATTGTGGAGGTTTCTTAAGGGTGCTCCGGCTAAATTTGTAACCGCGGATTGCCTTTTCGTATGGACCCTTTGCATAAATAGCGCCTGACTTTGAATGACAATACTTATACACTACTTATACACCCCAGACGGGCACGTCAAAATACGGCACAACTCGTAAAAATATACATCGATACTACACACCAGAACATCTAATAAGATATATGTGCTCACGGCCGTGCGTATATAACATGACGTGTGTAGTTTCAATTTAGCTGCAAAATTTCCGTCGAGTTTAGTGAAAGTTCCTTTTGTTTAAGTTTGGGCAAAGTGAAGATTATTCTGAACAATCCAAACTCTACTTCGAGCCTTTGACTTTTCGGCTTTTCGGCAAGCTAACATGTTTACTTGAACCTGAGTATTTTGACTTTGTTTGTCTACATTTTCATTGAGTATTTTTGACTTTGTTTGCCTACATCTTCATTATTATTAATTCGAAGAAGCGAATTTTTCGTTGACAATTCTAGAAACTAGGTTAAGCGTTTCTGTTCAACCTTTGCTCAACTTATTTTAGCGTGATAGGATCCTAATGAACTTTGTTTTCCTTCACCGTGCATTGTGAGAACTTTGTAGTCAATCATAAATAAAGCATGTTTTAGCGCCCAAGTTGTTGTCGCTATGTTATAAAAGAATGGGTTCATGCTGTTAGCTGTGCGTACATCGAGATATGGATGCACTCGGTAAGTTTGGAGAGCACTCAAGAAGCTAGAGTTGCTCTCGGCCATCGCCTCGAGCAACTCTTACGCTTCTTTCGTGCTCTCCAAACTTCCCGCGTGCATCCATAACTCGATATACGCACGCTAAGCGCTAGCATGAACCAATTCTTTAATTATATTTGTTTTATTTTTTTCCTATTCTTTCGTCGTTTTCCTTGCTGCCCGAACTCCTGGAAAAAGCTATCGCAAGGCACACTGAAGGTGCCGGATCGGGCAATGAATAAATTTGGCATTTTTGTGGATTTACGTTGCCGGAAAACTAATACATGCACAAAATTTATTGCAATTTATTGATACGTAAGTGGAAACTGAGTTTTTAAAAACAATGTTCCAGTCAAAATGAAAACAATAGATTGATCGACTTGAATTAGTTCACGTTTTCTATAAAACGTCCTAACTTGGCCATTTCACATTGTGGCTCTGCACAAAATGGGAAAGTAATGGAATTTAGACTCATTTTACTGCTGGTTAAAACGGTAGCTTAGCGACTTGCTCGTTCTCTTTAAAAAAGAAAACCCAATTAATTTCGAACCCATTCTAAAACACCTAAGCGCTCTATTTAATTAACCACAATATTTTCCCTAGTACTTTTGTGATGTCACAGACAGATTGATCGTGTGCGCATATAACCGAACATGTTTGTTTTGATATTTTAACAGAGTGGAAAGAGGAGTCGAGTAGGTTTAGCTGTGGCGTTGCTGTTTCTATTCGCGTTTCTTATTTTACTTGCCGTGTGGTGGTTCTGGCCTCGAATCTCAAAAAGGGTAAGTGCCTGTGGTTGATACCACGATTAGCAGGTGAATAAGACGAAAGTTTAGTGACCAGGTTTTAACGTGAAAATCGTGTTGTTGTCACGAGCAACTGGCTCCGTTTCCAGTGGCAACTTGCCGGCCTTTGACGTCATTGGTGGCAAAGCGCGCGAAACTGTAGGCTGTTGATATTGTTACCAACGAAAACGAGATAAGTTGTCCGTTACAACACGGTAATTTTAAGGCCGAAACTTCGTCACCAAAGTTCCGTCGTGCCTTACTCAACTGATAATCGTAGTATTAAACTTTTCGTTCTGTTTTCAACAAACGAATCGTTATTTGAGTGAACTTTATTAAAAATGACTATTACGGACTTTCGTCCGGTAAAAATTTCAGTGTGAAAGCTGAAAACGAGTCCTGTTGGTCTTACTCCTAGCCTGCGAAAGCAGACGTATTTCCGGCTGTCGCTTGTTTCCGCCGAAAATAACGTCTGCGAACCCGAGCCAGGAAACGATTTCTGTGACGTAGGGATTTTAAGCCAGTCACAGTTTAACTCAAGTAGCCCCAGAACGACTGCACGAGCTTTTCGCTGCGAGGAGCACTCGAGTTTCATTCTATCATGGAATCTGATTGACCAAGGAGAAACAAAAGTCATTACGTCACAGAAATCGTTTCCTGGCTCGGGTTCGCAGATGTTATTTTCGGCGGAGAGAAGCGACAGCCGGAAATACGTCTGGGTTCGCATGCTACCTTACTCCTAACATTATTTTTTCAGGGTTTTGTCCAAAAATTTGGCGATTTTATGTTCAAGACAGAGTAGTCATAATTCTTTTAATGAAACATTGACGTGCTTTGGTTCATGTCTTTGAATCTGCGCGTGTTAATGTGAGCCTGCTGTTGTGAGCCTGCCAGTCAGCGGTTGTTCAAAGGGTGCAAAACCATACCCTCTTGGTTATTATTACATGTAATTCACTAAAGGTTAAAAGATGACACGGCCATTGACTTGTTATCACTTATCCAGTGGACAGTGATCAGTCTGCTGCATAGCGTTATACACACTTTGAACAACCTGGGCCAGAACTTTTTTCAGAAAGCTTTAAAATATGCCAAAATGCGCCCGGGCGTACCTGTATTTCCAATGTGCGGTCACCCCCCGACTTTCCCCTCTTTTACATTCTTACAGATCATTTTATGTTTAACATTTTTCAGCCTCCTCGTGATTACCAGCCAGCGGTCGCGTCAGAACCGACTGAGACGAAAGTTCCCCCACCCCGTCCACCCCCACCAGCCCCACCTGTAGAGAAAACGGTTAGTTGTTTTGCAGCGTTTTAGAAGAAGATTTAAGATTGTGTTACTTTTAGTTGGAGTCACGCAGAATAGTCACGCTCCGCGTGAAATGCATTACCTTATTGATCTCTCGATTGAATACCCCCGCTGATAGACTACGAGTAGTCCCTGTTTCGCTTAGTCCGCCGTGCCAGATAAAAAAAGATGTTTGCGCGAAATCCTGGGAGCAGGAAATCCTCGCGGTTTAATTACGGTCTCGCTCAACGGACTAAGCGAAACAGGGGCTACTCGTCTACTTCACTGACACTCGTCAGTCATGTCGCTTTATAAGCATTGTCCACGTAGACTCGGTAGTCAACTTCAAGGGAGTTTTATATGTTAGGCACGTGAACGCTTGTAAAATTTATGTTTATATGTGGACGAACGACATTTTAGAGTTCACTTGTTCTCAACTGTTCATACAACTTCCAGTATGAAACTGTATTGACAAAGGTTTCTCTGTGTATCATGGTCTCCTCAATTGTTGGTTTGTTTCGTTCCAAGACAATTTTATTTGTCCTCATTTAGGCATCAGGCAGAACAAAATGGCCGACTGTTAACGCGTCATTTTACGGTGGTGGAACTGCTGGAGGAATTGTTCCCGTCAGGGTGAGTGTTGGGCTCCCTCCAGGGTTAGTTTTGGTCTCCCGTCAGGGTCAGTATTGGGCTCCCGTCAGGGTGAATGTTGTGCTCCCGTCAAGGTTAGTATAGGTCTCCCGTCAGGGTGAGTGTTGGGAGGCGTGTTGGCCTCAGCTGATGGTTCGACGGGAGCCTTATGTTGTGTTCTTGAGGCAACAAATCTCAGTATCCCCTCTACCCAGCAATATTAGGAGGTATTTTTGTTTGTTTGTTTGTTTGTTTTCTTTTTTTGGGGGGGGGGGGGGGAGGGGGTGTATGTGGAATAGGCTTGTCATGACTTGGCATCTATCAGGCCAGCAAAGAAACAAAGAATTCAGACAGTAGTGTATAACTGACAGTACGTCTAAACATAGTTTCTCCTGTAGCCAGTTGAAGGACTGTCTATATTCAACATTGATCAGCAATGTTTGACTTTGCAGGTGGACTGGGGAGACAAGGGGTCGACGGAGGCTGGGGCGAGACTCGCTAAGGCTGAGGTAGGGTAGCGAAATCTGTTTAGATGCTTTATGTTCCTTTTTACTTTTCGCCGGAAGAACCCATTCCTAGCGGGCTGTTTGTGTTGCGAAGTGGAGTAGATCTTTTACCTTATTTTTTTTATGATTTCTTGAGAAAATTGCAAAAATTCAACAGCAATTTTTACCAGACACCCTATTCATAAATGGCTGCCAATTAAAAATTCTCTTGTAAGTATTAAAATTAGCCGAACTAACCTCGTTTTTGAGTTGATAACTCAAAAGAATTTTTGTTCTCAAACGAGGTTAGTTGGGTTAATTTAAATGTACACAAAAGAATTTTGAATTGGCAGCTATTTTTAAATAGGATCTATTTGTGTTCAGTGATTATTCACCATTGCATTTTCGACTTGCTGCTTTGTTTAAAATTAAAGACAATTTGCTAGCGTCCAGTGAACATTAATTCATCCCCAAAACACTCACCTCTGTAATAAATATCCATCTATCAGCTCCCCTCCCCTCTTAGATGTTAAAAATACCCACTCACCCTATTAGGGGTGATTCTCTCTATAATTATAATACATTTTTGGTCAGGGAGCTGGGCAACTACCAAAACAAATAAATTCCTGCACAGAAAAGTGATTAACGTATCGTACATAGCGAGCCACGCAAAACGACGAATATGAAGTAAATGATAAGATCCTTACAAGACCTGATGCTGGTAAAATTATTTCTCGAAAAATTTTCCCGACCCCCACTCCTCCCTGCTTTCCATGGTTCACCCCGAATAGGGATAAGGTTTCCTGTTGCCATAGCGACCACTTGTGTTAATCTGACTTTGTGACATATTTGCTTCTTAAGCCATTAATCGAAAAAGATCCTGACGAAGCAAAAACCACCACTACTGCAACAAGAAGATCTTCAACTCCAGGTTGCTGGACGGCAGCAAAGGTAGCTCAAAACTCTAACTTTCGTTAGCACGTTTCGTTAGCACGTTTCGTTAGCACGTTTCGTTAGCACGTTTCGTTAACAGTAGGGAGTTAAAGGAACAACGACGGCGACGCCGAGGACAACGTCGATTAAATAATGATTTTATATTGTACCTACGAATCTCGCGGTATTCCAACGTCATTTACTTTGTTTATCACTGTCAAAACTATCACAAAACTAAAATTTGAAATAGAAATTTGACAAATTAGCCGTCGTGGTTCACGTTCTCCAGACATCGCAGAATTTGGTCATTTCACGTTGTTGTTTTGCAGAGGACGGCAAAGAAATATTCCAAGAATTATAACGCACGTACACAGGAATTGTCCTACCCATTAAATCTTTTCTTTAGCGATGTTCCCGTTGCCGTTGCCGTCGTGGTTTTCTTAATCTCCCTGATGAAAGATGTAGATCAAAACAGGCCGAGAAACAAAGCTCGGCCTAAGATCCCTACTTAGTGAAATAAAATTTGCATGCTCAACAACGGTGAATCAAAAAGACAATTTTCTCCGCCTTTAAAGGACGGTAACGCCGGAAAGAGTGAAGAACTAAACAAAAGAGTGAATTGTTTTCTTCTTCCTCAAAAATATCGCTGTCACTGAATCGCGTCATCCGATTCTACGCAACGATTTGATGGGTTCACAAATTTGTTGGCTAAAAGCTCGTGAGGTTGACGTAAGCCAAGGTCGTGTAAAGCACGGACTTTTCTTTAATTATTGTGGTTCGTTTTTTTCTCTGTGTGTTTTTAGATAAAAGTCATGGCTGGTGTTGGTGCTGTATCGGATGGTTATCGTCGAGTCGCCTCACACAGACCACAGCGTGGTGGGCATGTAAGTTATCTTTGTTTTACAATATTTCCTGGAGTAGTGATTCTCGATGTTGTTGCAATGATATTACAATGATTAGTTTTTTAAGTTGCCATTGCTATTGATTCAAAAATTAGAAGAAAAGCCACTGACCAATAAGACATGATCCTCAATCCCATTAACCAATGAAATGCAAACCTCGAAATGCCGCGAACGACTTTCCCCGCTCATTTTCTCATTGACCAATGAGCTCTTGCGTCTCTTTGTAAAAGCGTTACAATCGCACCACGTTCATACTTAAATACTTGGATATCTTGGAAATCTAAGTTTTAACGCAATTTTCAGGCTCCACCACGACGGTTTCTAATTAGATACAATAATTAAAATCTACTTTAACTATCCTCAACTTCCTCCCCAAATTCCCATCTCTTGACTTTCCCCCTCCGGTTTGCTTTCATAGCGAAGTAGGACATTTCCCCAGGGCTTTTTTCCAAGGTAGTTGTTTAGTCCTGTCGTAGACTCTGATCCAGGCTTGCTGTTCTTGAGTAGTTCACCGGCGTTTCGGACATTAGTGTCCAAGGCTCCTCTAAGGTAGCGCTTGTTACCAAACCTCCTCGCTGCAACGCAAAGTTAGCGACCACGAATACTTGCGAGTCACTGGGAATTAGATTCACAAATGCGGAAGTCAGCTTCTGACAGTGGTAAACTCTGAGATAGAGCAGCGAAGGAGAGCTCACTACAAACTGCGCAAGTGCACTGTTCGTGACTTCACTGCTGTAACTCAGATCCAGGACTTGAAGCGAATTGCAGTGACTTCGAAGCATTGCGTGACTTTCAAGCATGGCGTCAAGAACCTGGTCTGTGATTGCGTGACCATATCCGCAACAGCACAGACGCAGATATCGAAGAAAACGGCAACGAGGCAACATGGACTTGAGACCAGCTTGAGTCAGATGTCGACACCACGAGAGATCGACTTCGGTAATCACCGACCTCTCCCAGCGAACCGGTATAACAGCGTCGTCGGAAACACTCGTTCCATCGAGCACTAGCGAAGTCAGTGACGAACAGCTATCGACTAACAGAGGGAGACTCAGTCCCCGGATGTTGTTGCATCTTCTGAGACAGATCGATCGAAGATTCGTGCAATTGTCCGCGAGATATCGGAGCATTTGATCTGTGAGCGAAGTACAATAACTGAACTCGAGTATTCTCACAGCCTGCAACGAGGAAAACAAATGACGTTTGTCGACTTCTGTTTTGAGAATTTCGAAAAATGAATTACTAAGGCCGAAACACTGTAAACTTTGTAGACAATGACTAATAGCCGTGAAGGCGCTCGGGTGACCAGAACTGTGGCGAATATCCAACTTTGTGAGATGCCTCGGAAATGATTCCGCATTTACCAGAAAGTCTTCAACAAAAGTTACGGATCCCAGGCACAGAACCTTCAGTTGTTTACAGTACTTGATTAGAACTTGAAAAACCCTTGGAGACAGTGTGAACCGGCCAAGATTAATCTTGTACAACAAGGGTGCCATGCGACATCGAATGAGTCTGATCAAACAGATCTCGTTGAGCTTGTGAAAGCGTTTCAGGTTCACGGATTTCCACAGAGAGCTGTCGTATGCAATGAGCCTCCAACTCCTGCACGCTTGTGCTACTCGACATAAATCTGTCACACCGAGAAAGCTGAATATCACAAGCAATGTCGTATCGGGGAAATCTTGAATATGCATTTCTCACAATGGCGCTAAGTGCTGCAAAATTCTTTTCGTGTCATTTTTGCCGATTCGAGCGCGCTCCAATCTTTGTTACGTCATAACTTTGAAATTGCGTGAATTTCTTAATTGGTGTATCGTCATAATCAGTAAAATTGATTTGGAGAACCCGAGTGCTTTAACACATACTGTTTGATCCGCAATCTAACATGGCCACCGCCTGTCTCCTTCTCTCTCCTCCCCTTTTCCATCCACACCCCTCCCCTCCCCTCTCCTCCCCTCAGCTGCCTTTAACTATTGTCATTATACTGTTCCATTAGCGGGAACTCATGAATATGATTTGGATTTTTTTTCCCAGTGGCTGTATTCGTCCGACCCAGCAGTGTGATAATGTGGATAAAAGCTGACGGCCGTCATAGTAACACGTAGAGATTGAAAAATACGTATTGTCAGTCAGTGCGCGCTTTTGACGTTTAGCAGTTAAAACTGTTTAAAAGTACAACAATTTGTAGTGACTGTCTATAACAGTTGTAGATAAAGTGGAATCAAAAGCGTAAAGGTTTAGAAAGAGCGCTTACAGAATTTTTTCTGAAGTAGACATTTGGTCAACATCAGCTGCTATAGTAAGAAAAACAATTGTGCTTTACATGTAGTTCAGACGCAGCATTTTTATTTTAAGATAAGTGTTTCTATTTTATTCCAGTCGCAATGTATTTGAACTATGTGAGTAGAAAATTTTTCAAGTCTTAGTTGATTCAGGAAGCCAAATAGAGGTAGCCATTTTAAGGCGATTCCTCAGTATTGCATTGTGCATCCCTATACTGCGCACGATTTTCGCGTCATTAGCGCGCGCACATGAGCGCGTGCACGTACTCAACGTAACAGATTTCCTTCAAGCTAAGCTCGACAGCGAAATAAATGCTCGCTTTCTCTTAAACGAGAATGGTGATTTATATTTTTTACTGCATAATTTTGGGGTACAAATTATCCTCTTTGAGTTAAAAAATTAAGAAAAACATCGTTGGAAAGAAAAAAGTTATAGCTAAAAGAATGCACAAAACCGCTACACGAGGATGCGAATTAAGGCCTCCAGCGACCGCAAAAGGTAACGTGAACTGATAAAATAACGCGCGTGGTTAGGCATAAATGGGTTAGGATTGGCCCTTCATACCTCTTTAGCGAGCATGGTGGCCTATCCATTTTATTGTGTTTTTCGAAACAGTGCTTGGTACGGAACATTCAGGGAATGTTTCCAAAAAATTGTTCGGCAACTTTTATTTCCGAGGAATCACCTTAACTACAAACATTTTTAAAACCGAGTGGGACACAAACTAAGCGTGCTCTATTTATCTTAGTTTTTACAGTTTTAGCTCCTGGTCTATTTTTACTCGTTAAAATTACACGTGCATGTTTAATCGAACTTACGTTCTAAACATGAAATAGAAATTAAAATACCTTATGCTTTGATATTGCTTGTAAATTTATATACAGTAAAAAGTTTGTTGTGAAAAATGTATCTGTTTCTGACACGCCGTAAGGAAACTGATACCATACACGAAACTCAGGGGGGAAACGCACAAAAAATGCACCGGGAAGGCGTGGAGGACGTACTCCGTAAGGGAACGTACCTCTAACACGCAGGGAACTAACAAGGGAACCCCCACGGAACACTCAAAGAAATGCATGGGGAAGATATGGGAACTGATCATGATAAGGGAACGCACGGATAACACGTAAGATTCTCACGAGGGGATGCACGAAGAATTGTGCAGGGAAAGCAAGGGGGGACAAGGGAAACCCAAGGGGGTATACTTAGGAAGGAAGCGGGGAATGTTCTTAGCGAATGCATAAGGAAATGCACAGGGTAACCAACTGTGGAAACCTTCGTATGTAAGGAAAAAAAAAGGAATCCACTGGGAACCGATGGGGGATGCAGGAATGTACGTATATCGACACGCACGGAACATGCAAGGGAACCCAAGGGGAATGCACTGGGAGATGCACGAGGGAACGACCTGTGTAACGAAGGAGAAAACATATGAGGGAACCTTCAGCGAGTGCACGGGAAATATAGCAGAGCACCGGGGAAAACAACGGGGGCTTCAGCGTGCATTCCGCATTACACAATGGTAAAACGCCCGGGGAATTCCCTGGGAACATATAACAGACGACGGTGTGACAGATGAGGAAAGCCTTGAATGCACGGGTGGCCAATCAGCACAGGAAGTAGCCCGTGTCAAAGCTGCCACCCCTCCCCTCCCTCCCGAAATTTCTTCTTTTCCTTTCGTGGAGGCAGCTGTAACACAGGCTACACGGGAGGTGGCTAGCGAATGATGCTTCCTCTTTGAAACGAGGTTTGTTTTGGAAAGTTCAAGGCACTCCAAAATATCAAAACATGGTTCTATGAAATCTACGTTGTTTAATGAAAGATGCTCTAATTAAAATGTTAATAATTACGAAACAGTAATTCAAAATAAATACGTTAATATAACCGTAACAGTTATAAGCGTTAAAAAATAACAGCACAGCAGTGTTCAAGTGACTATCGTAAACAATCGTGTTTCCCTTCGGCCCAGTCCACACTACACCGGAAAAATTTGATTCTGCGGTTAGGCTCACCGTCCACACTAATCCGTCAGGAAAACGGAGCTTTTCGAAAACTCTCTTCAAACCGGAGGAATTTGAAAACGCGGACTTTTCGTTTCCGTGTGGAGGGAAAACATTTTTAACACGGAGCTTTTCGAAAACGATGGCGTAATAATAATCACGTGATATCCCTGCCCGAGGTTTCGTCAAACACAAATCCAAAATGACCGGTGATTGTTGCGTTTTCAAATTCGTCTAGCGTAGTGTGGACGGAAAACATTTGATGCGTTTTCAGAGTGAAACCTCCGTTTTCAAATTTCTCCCGCGTAGTGTGGACGGGTCCTGAGTGGGTGGTTTCCTGAGATCTGTAATAATTAATTTTCCGGTTAAAACAAAGGCGTTAACGAAATGACTTAAGATACATCTGTACAGTGTTAGTCTTCATATGAAGCGCAAGCAACTATTTACAACTCCGTGCCTCGTCCTGGTGTACGCTTCAGCACTTTCATCCCGGTATTTATGAATATTTAACTTCAAACTGAGAGTAACAATCTACAGATGCGTCTTCAGTCTTTTTATCCAGCGGTAATGGCTAATTCGATAATAGACACTTGGTTTACAAGCCTCTTGCTACGTGCTCGACCAAAGGGAACACATTTGTCCTAGTACAAAACCTTTCACATAAAAGTGAACCACTCAGAACTCATTCTGCCTCAAGACTCGTTTACGATGGGAACAATGACCGACTGGTACGATATTAGAGCCACATACTCAAATAACAGGCACAGTGATGGTACTATCTTGTCAGCCAATCAGAGAAAGGCAATGGTGATTGGCTTGCGCAAATTTTCCCGCGCTAGATGCCGCCTACGCCATCCCCTGGAATATGATTGGTTTATTGCATTTTCTCCGCAGCGGTAATTGGTTTAAAAGATTTGCAATGCCCTTCTTTGGTTTTCTTTGTTTACGACAGTCACAAGAGAATCACTTCAACACAAAAAGTAGCTAAGCTACGAAGTTCATTAAGCAATTTCAAAATGTTTCCGTAATGTCCAAATTTTTGAGCTATGTTTTTATGACATAAGAAAAGATAATCAGCTCGCGTTTGTCTAAATTATATATCTTAACGAAAACCCAAAATAAACGTCTCTGACTAAAACAATTCCAATATAATCGAAAAAAAGTTTAGAAATTCTCTAAGACAATTAAATTACAACCACTAAACTAGCCATATGTAGTCCTTTGGTTAGCTGGTATTTTTTCATATATAGCAGTTTTTCCTATTATTTTTCTTCCTGTTTATCTTGTTAACTTCTTATAATCGAAGCACCTAAGTTTCTCTTAAACACGAATCCTAAACTGGTTCAACCAGTTTCTTATAATTATGTTTTTCTTCACGATACTGGTTTAGCCTGTACCTGGAAGATTTAATTTACATGCGATATTTTTCTCTTGGTAACTTAGCAGAACCACAAGAACTGTTCATTTGTGTCCTGACAAATTTACAAATGATGCACGTGCACAAACACAACGAGGTCAGATTCTTAAACACTTCCAGCTCGTGATAATCAATAGCGAATTCTTTTTCTTATCTTCTGTCCATCCGGGACCTAGTACTCATCTCCTCTTATCATCTGTCGGATTCTGTAACAAAACAGGAAAAACAGGAAATTACTCACAAAATCTCGAAGCTTGTAAACGGGTTTGAAAATTCAAACGAGTAAACATTGTAGATTGAATAACACGTTTTAGATTCTTAGCAAGCACCGAAAACATCTTTAGCGTAGCTTTTACGACTAAAATTGTTTTTTCTTTGTACAATGTATTTCTTTGGCTTCGGTTAGTAGTGATTTAAGAAACTCTGTTAAACTGTTCTGTCCAGTCAGAGTGGACACAACGTTCTCCTCGACCAATCAGCAGCGAGTCCATGACCGCCCGCGTAGTTCCCCGCGCTTGATTTCGCGCGCTTTCCACAGATTGCATATTATCTCCCATTTGCTTTTCAAGTTAAATGCGAGGTTTTACAGTGAAAGTTGTACCAAAGAAGCTCAACTTATTGATTCAAATATAGATGATCCAGAGTTCACGTCAACCGCGTTTAGACTAATCCCTGTTTAGCCGAAGACTTTCTTTAACGCTTAAACTCATCTCTTGAGTTGAATCCTACGTAGTAAAAAAGATGGCGGCTGTACATTTACCACAATACCATGCGAACCTTACACACCCCATAGAGTGCAAGAAAAGCGAAAGGAAAGCCATGTTTTTGTAATATTTGTTCCTGTGCTAACGACATTGTGTATGATAGGTTAGAAGGTTTTAGAACTTCTTTGTAGGTTTTTATGGGGCTTGTTCAGGTTTTCGTTCGTTAGGAGTTATGGGTAAATGTACCAGTCGCCATGTTTTTTTTTCTTGGAGGATTCTGGACGTAGATCTACTCGAACCTTTTTTTCCCGAAAATGACACGCGTTGAGGTAGTGATTAAAGCAACACAAATTTCACGAATTTATCACTGAGAATCCAGTGGCAACGGTACGGGAGTAACATATATTTTTTAAATGTTGGTTTTTATTTATTTATGTATTTATTCTTATTGATCTACTGACCTTGAGCCTAAAGTTCCACTTCCCGACTGCGCGTCCCGTTTTTTACGT
The DNA here is from genome assembly GCF_042242905.1 of Orbicella faveolata. Lineage (NCBI taxonomy): Eukaryota > Metazoa > Cnidaria > Anthozoa > Scleractinia > Merulinidae > Orbicella > Orbicella faveolata. The sequence continues at coordinate 33,925,554 of NW_028301563.1, forward strand.
TTAGCTTTCTTTTTGGAACTTTCTAGTCCTAAAGAATTACGCACATGTTTTTACAGTGAGGCGTTACGTACCGTTGTCACTCAAGAAAAAATGTTTACGTTTTGACTGGTTTTCGCATCTTTGTGTTGGCTTCTTCAAATTTCTAAGCCAATCAAAGCATCAGCAAGTGACTGAGTTGACGTCTCTTCAGCCAATCAAGCAACCAACAAGGTACTACCAAAGTTCGTGCACGTTTTAGGCACGTGACCACTTTGACGTCTGCACGTGTGATTTGACGTCTGGTTTTTGATTGGGTGAGATATTGGAAGCCAACAAAAAGATGTGGAAACTGTCGAGTGAGAATGGTACGATGTGTTTCACATTGACATTGTAACTTAACATTTTAACTTTTAGTCAACTTTTTCGACGAAAATTTAAATTGAACCATTTTTAACAAATTAATAAATTTCAATATTTCATGTATACGGTTAATAATTTTAACGTTTTCATACCCTTTTAATAAATTTTACACAAACTTTCAAGCTAATTTACATCCTTTAACATAAATCCGTTTTAGTTCCCGAGGAATGCCCGTTTATCAAGATTTAGATCTGTCAGTTATAATTCTAAACTGAAAGGTTGAGTAATTTATTGATGATTAATGATTAATTAACTAACTCTAGATTACAAGCACTCCACCTTCTTCTTTGTCTGTCGAAAGCTTAACGTAACGCAAAACAACAAGTTAGAAGAAGAAGGGCCGCGCTTCCCTTCTCGTCCTGGCGCGGAGTTTTTTCCTCTGGCGCGCTCTGATGCGTCACGCTCGACAGACGAAGGGAACTGCTTGGAGTCTAAATTCATTGGTCAGAATCCCTTCTCAGGTAATTGAATGATCCCTACGGCAGCTCCCAAGGGTAGTGTTACCGAGTGACATGGCGTAATATGACGTCACTCGAACGAGATCACTTCCGAGGTCTGCACGATCTAAACGAAGATTTCCCGATAAGGACCCGAGCTTCCCCGGCACACTAATAAAGAAAGTAAGACCCACCTGATGAAATACTTGAGCTGGATGATGATGCGTTGATCTCACCGTTTCCATCTACAGGAGATGGAATGTCGTTTGCGCTGTTATAGGAGATTACTTCTTGGTAAATTGTACCTGAAATGACACAAGTCAAATCATAAACTCTCCTCGCATGCATGTTATTGTGTGATAAAATTAATGAAGAGAATGTAATGGTAATCGCGCCAAGTGGTCCATGTCGCCGGCGCTAATCTCCGGTTTCTGTAGCATGATGCGACTAGGAGTATTTCTATTCTCCCCTGGATGGAAATCTATCGCAGGGCTACCCCGGCATAAAATTCGTCACTACCCTTGTTTACACCTTGGTGGAGAGAAGCACTGTGGAAGTTAAGTGTCTTGCCTAAGAACACAGGACAATGTACCCGGCCAGGGTTCGAACCCAGACCGCTCTATCCACCGCGCTGACACACCTCCACAGGGAGCCTACCCTTCCCCTTCTTACACCGTCGGGGTATGCGTTTGCTTGTACAGTACCGCTCCAAAGTAAGTTACCACCCGAGACGAGAGCTTTAGAAATCTGTAAGCCAGAGGGTTGTGTAATGGTTTCGTTGACTGTATGGTGATTTTTTTGGATTTTTTTGTACTTACGTTTCCAGTCTTCCACAGTGTGGTCTTTCTCGTCTACAACGTGATCGTATTTATTCGGTATTGGCTAGCAGAAAAACAAAAACAAAAGTCTTCAGTAATGTGAGAGAAAATAACTCAATATACTTCAGACACAAAAAAGGAAAACTATTTATTGGTCGTCCGCGGTGAGTTGGCAAACAATACTGGTTTAGCCTCCTAAGCAGAACGCTGTATTTTTTTTTAATTGACTCACTGCACAATCTTCGATCTCTAAGATTGTGTGACAAGCAAAAGCCTTCAGTTATAAATATATAATGAACAACTAAATAAATTACAATATTTAGAGAGGAAGCCATAGCAGGCTTAACTAGTTTTCATGCAGGTCCTCTATCCTGGTCGAATTGGAATTTAGAGTGTTGGCTATTGAAGAGGGAGGAAAGCTGGAGAACCCGGAGAAAAACCCTCAGAGCAAGGCGAGAACCAACAACAAACATATGGCACCCGTCTGGAATCAAACTTGAAGCACATTGGTGAGAGGTAAGCGCTCTCACCACTGTGCCATCCCTACTCCCCTATATTAGAACGTGCGATACTCACCGACTCCACTTCACTTCTTTCATACCACACATGTATGTACGGATGATGCAAAGCTTCAATCACTGAGATCCGTTTAGAACGGTCAACCACCAGCATCTTGGAGAGAAGATCTCGACATTGTTCAGCTAAAAATAAATAAAATTACAACAGGGAAAGTCTGAAAACGCTATGCATGATGATTTTCGCATGCACGTTTAAAGGAGCTATGTCCCCGGTGTGTGCATCTTGTTAAGTTTGGCCTAAATTTTTCAAGTTCGTCGTTTGTAATCCGCGTCAATCTTCTCCATCCTTAACCATCCCTGTTCCTTTATGGTTTATTATCATCTCTTTGGTGTTTTTATTTCTTAGTAAAGTATTATTTTCAGGTTTCCTTCAATTTAAAGGTAATTTTATACGTGGCCAAAATAACTCAAAATAAAGTAACCAAGCTCCCTTCATTTCGTGCAATAAGCACAGTCACTTTTCATTATAGCAGATTACAGTTAAAATGAAGGAGAGATGAATATATAAACTTATTTAATTCAGTATTCTATTCTAAAGATGGAATCGTGCTCATAACACCGTAACACATGATCTTCACCTTTAGCTTTGTTTCCCGGTGGAAATAAATCATCTGGGAAGAGAGCTTCAAAACTGAATCCAGGTTGTTTGGGTCGACTAGCACAATACATCCTCACCTGCAAAATAGAAAACACAAAACTGAATGTCAATCCCTGCTGCTGCATGAAATGCGTTACAACCTGATAACAGCAACAAAGGTGACTGTATGGCATGTCCATGTAAGTTCTGACACATTGTGATTCATATGAGTCAAATAAATTGTGTTTATTTTTTGCACAAGGCCTGCAAGTCTGGAGTCCACGGGGGACTCCTATATGAAAAGGTTGGGGATACTTGTCATATAATTTGAATTAAACCCCTAAACGAGACCAATCTGGGTGTGGTTCAAGCTTTATTTGACACCTAAAAGATACCACTTAAAACAGAATAGGCTTGATTACCAGCTGCTGTTCAGGAAATGAGCCCATGCTAGCAGATCGAGCCAAAAAAAGTGTTTTTTAGTATTACTATTTCCTTGAGCTTATCGTAAAAGATACTTTGGCAGCTGAAAATAGTAGCAGTTTGTCACATAACCACCCTAAGTGAGACCAGAGCCTTGATGTATACTCCTAGGTGAGATGATGAGCATCTCCAACCTTTTCACATGGGTAAATGGGAGTTCCCCACCCCCCAGGGTCTACAGCTACATGTAGCAGTTAGGCAACAGTGGCAAAAGGCATGTGTCTGCTCTCTTACCGATGGTTGCAACTGGTTAAGAAAGGATTCTGATGGCGTGCCGAGGAGTTCAGTGACTTTGTTCCACTGATCAATATCTGATAAGCTGGTCAAAGAATTATGAAATCCAGAGTCACACAGAATATTGCTGTCACACATCTACATACATGTCTAAAATTTTATATCACAGAATATACAATGGTTTGAATTTGGGAGTATCAGTAGTTAACATCCCATACATGTACAATGTAGAGTAAAATGTATGTATGTAAATATGTAAATATGTAATTTGTAAAATGTAAACATGTAATTTGTTTACTCACGGAGCACCAAGGAGTTCACAAGAACTCATTGAGAAATGCCTGTGAATGCCAAGATCAAATTGAAATTTGGAAATGTTGGTTTTTGAGGAGAGGGGAAAACTGGAGTACCCGGAGAAAAACCCGCTTGGAGCAGAGTAGAGAACCATCAACAAACTCAACCCACATATGACGCCAGGTCCGGGAATTGAACCTGGGAAACATTGGTGGGAGGCGAGCGCTCTCACCACTGCATCATCCCTGATAGAGTGATTATTTATGTTAGTGTACTTCTGAAAGGATCTGTTGCTGGTGACTGACATTTTGACAACCTACATGCAAGTAAAGTAAAATAATGTAAAGTAAAACTTTGTTTCAACAGGGTACCCCATTCAGCTCAAAGCCTAGTATCCATAGGGGCCCTGCTTCTAAACGTCAAAACTTTAGAAGATAAAAAACAATTACTATGCAAATTACAATAAATAAATTACAATAAAAGACATCACTAAAAGTAAATAAGGATAAGACAAAATGTTTTACTCAACACTAGAAAGTCTGAATGTTTTCTGTGATTACTAACATTTTCAGGAAGTTTGTTAAAAAATTTTCGTCACTAAAAAGAAAGGTGTTTTTCCCAACAAGACATCTTGAGACTCGACCAATAGAGCGATGCTCAGCCAGAAGATCACATGATATGATGACAGCATTACAATGGAAACCCAATTTTTGAAACCTCCAAAGGAAACAAAAATTGCTTTGAAAAATTAGGTAGTTCGCGAAATCGGGGATAAAATAGCAGAGTTCAACAGAAGGGAAGTAATGGTTGGTTCAAGTTATTGAGAGGTTTGAAAAATCAAGGGCTTAAGAAATCCGGATACCACCATACGTCATATTAAAATACATGCAAAACTATTTCTTTTCTGAAGAGGATACGATCTGTTCCAGGAAACATGACACTTCCTCGTATCATTTCACCCAATATGCATCCAATAGACCACACATCAACGTTCTCACTGTAACCCATACCCAGAATAACCTCCGGCGCTCTGTAGTACCGCGTCACGACATAAGGAGTCATCATGAATGCTGCACCAGCCGTACGTGCAAGGCCAAAGTCAAGGATCTGTTGAATGTTAAATATACAAACAAGTGCTATAATTCTTTATATTAAATTACAATGTTTAGAGACAAAGCCACATCAGCCTTAGCTGGTTTTCACGCAGGTCCTCTATCCTGTTTGAATTGAAATTTGGAGTGTTGGTTTTTGCAGAAGGAGGAAAACTAGAGAACTCAGTCAAAAACCCTTGGACTAACAAGAACCAACAACAATCCACATAGTGGCACTTGGCCGGAATCAAACCCAGGTTGCACTGGTGAGATGCAAGTGCTCTGTCACCACTGCACCATCCCTGCTCCCCAAAATAAAATCACACTACATGTACATGCACATCTACAAAGGTATTCTGAAGGAGGTCCATGAGTTGATTCCAATTGGATGATCTCCTCAAGACTACACTCTAAGAAGAGGTGCTACATGTTGCTGGCCTGTACTGTTGTGTCTCCCTTACTATTTCCAAACAGTTGTGGAATATTTAACATCCGGGCCTCAGTTTTTGAAAAAAAAAACTACCTGGCTGAAATAATTACTTTTAAGAAATAAAACAACACTTCGAAAAAATTTATAAGTACAATAAATATTAATATTAATAGCTTTCATACCTTAAGTGAACAATCTGACTTAACAACAATATTACTTGGCTTTAGGTCCTGCAAATGTAAAATAACTCCCAAGGTCAAAATCACAATTCTCCTATTGTCTCTCTATCATTTTCTTTAATATTTACAAGAGACTTTAGTTTCAATCGAGTCCTTTTGTTAACAAAAATTACTTCATAACACTTGTTCAAAAAGTGTGGAAGAAGAAAATGTTGAGGTTACTTATACAGGTGAACCGCACTATTTTGAACTCTCAAAGGAAAAATAGTTTGAAATAGCAGGAGTTCGAAATAGCCGATAGTGAATGACTGAAGGTCGTATCCAAGGGATAGTTCAAAATAAGTGAGAATTTGAAATTAGATCTCTCCACAGTAAAGACTGTCAGTCAGCCTTCAAACTATAATTTTCTATGGTGAATTGGGTTTCAAATAGCAAATCTCTGCTGAGATCACATGTATCAGATCTTAGATTCTCATGACTGTCAGGGTTCCAGGTAAGTTTTCAAGGTAGGGTGTCAAAAAGGAATTCCAACAGGCAATTCCCACTGCAGCCACCAGATCATTAGAAATTTCCTATTAATTTGTCGGGTTATGTAGCTGATCTTGTTGGGTTTTTGACCTGAGAACACTCAGTTATCTAGAACACTGGACTGTATGTTACACAAGAATATGTAGAAGTCAGTGATACATCATTGTTTAAGTGTTATAGACTTACTCTGTGAATGATGCCTGCATCATGAAGGTGCTGAGTGAAAAAGAAACAAGATTATATTTCATTTCATTGATAATAATAATTATTATTGTTAAGTAATATACATTGCTGGGCTTGAAAAAAGTGTCGTCCCATTGTCCTTCTGGGCAAGTAATTTTTCATCTTCACTTGCCCCATGGGCAAGGGATCAAGCAAGTCATCTGCTGAGAGCAAACTCAGACTTGTCCAAGGCAAGCAAAATTTGAGAGTTATCATCCCAAGGGCAAGCTGGGATTCAAGTTTTTTTCAAGCCCTTCATTGTCTGGATTTATGAAAACAATGTTAAAGAAAATCTCACCCTGCTCAAGAATTTTTTTTTGCAAAGTAGTCAGTCAGTCTTTTTTGTTCCTCCACTCTTTTACCTTCCTTTTTGTGTACTGAAGTTTTTGTTTGTTGTTGTTTTCTTTTTTGTTACTTGGAGTGATTTTGAGACCTTAAGGAGTCATGAAATTAAAGTGCATACTAGGTAATTTGGTAAAAAGGACCCATTTTTCAATGACATGGTTTTGATAAATCCACGTGCCTTGTGTTCAGGCTGTAGTATAATATACATTGAATGAAGTTACACATATCTGAGCATGTGGACATGAATTTGAAATAACAATACCCAAAACCTTACTTTAACGCCACACAACATCTGGTACATTAGATATGAGAGCCTCTCATGGTCCAAATCCATCTGAATCACTTGGACTAAACTTGCATCCATCAACTCTGTCACTAGATATCTGGAAAGAGACGGAATACAGAATTTACAAAGTTTATAGCAAAAATATATTTAGGTCACAATTCATTCTTAGTACAACATAGTAAGGCAACTAACTTGACCAGGGCTCAAAAAAAGTGCCATTCCATTGTCCCAGACAAGTAGATTTTCCTTCTGGACAAGTAACTTCTCATTCTCCCTTGCCCACTGAGCAAGGGATGAGGTTCATTGTCCGCCAACTAAATCATCAAAATAGCAAACTAAGACTAAGTTGTCCAGGGCAAGTTAAATTTGAGAATTACTTGTCCCAAGGGCAAGCTGGAATTCGAGTTTTTTCCGAGCCCTGTTGTCCCAGACTGTTAAAAGTTTCCTACTACCTTAAGAAAACTGAAAAATTCAGAAAATGTCTCTCAACTGTTTCCCCAGAGTTCCAAAGTAGACCACTATAGAAAAATAGGCTTACAACAAATCAGAGGTACAACAACTATTTTCTACAGTCATTTTGTAGATTCAAGGTCTCAGAACAGTTTGAATGTGAGTTACCTGATAAGTTGATTACATTTTTTTCTATTTTTCTATCAGTACATGTAAGCATCTGTTTCCAGACATTGTACAGTGGAACCCCATTAATTTGGTCACCAAAAGGTCAAAAAATCTGGCCGTGTTACCAGAGTGGCTGTGGTAAAGGAGTTCTTTAAATAAGAAAATGATTGACTGAGCTTTTGTTCAGGCCAGGACAAAGTGACCGTAATAACGAGGTGGCCATATTAACAGATTGGCCACAAGGCGGGGTTCCACTGTACCATTAAATCTGACTGACCCTCTAGATAAGTAATTCGATTTTTGAAATCCCTGTATTCGATACATGTGCACAATAACATATACTCACAGATCTTGAAACTCTTCATATGATCTGTCTGGCGTAAATACATTGAGGAGACCAATAATCTAAAAAGCAAGAGACAGAAACTGAGTCAATAAAAATTAACTTGAGTAATCACAATGTATATAAACTGTTTTGTGTTTTTTTGTTTTGTTTTTTTCTTTTCTCAAGGATTTCCAGCCTTGGGAAAAGCTGTAATTGAACATGCGTAAAATTATGATAATTCCACTGTGATGATATCAATGACGCAATGTTTGATATCGTGTTTGACCCTTTAACTGTAACCATTTCCTGGTTGGAAAGAGCCACTAACAGAGATAGGTGTCTTACTCAAGCAAGAAATAAGCAACAACTAAGAACCATTTTATACCAAGTCTTTAAACTACACCTAGGCCATGCTACCTCCCCCTGGGGGAACTCCCATATGAAAAGGCCAGGGATGCTCATCAGAAATTAATTTGAATTAAACTCCTGAAGGAGACCAATCTCGGCATAGCGCAAGCTTTTATTGACCCCTAAGAGATGCCACAAGCATCCTGACCTTTTCATAACGGAGTTTCCACCCCCCCCCCCCCACCCCTCTCCAGGGCTGCCCCCAACCACTTACATTTTTGTGATTGACCATCTTTAACAGTACAAGTTCCCTGAAGGCTCGTTTAGCATGAGTGACATTTTGAAATGGTCGGCTAAGCTTCTTGATGGCAACTTTCTCCCCTGTTGTAGTGTCTAATGCAGAGCTGAGAAACAAATTAAAGATGCAAACAATTACTATCTTGAAAAGTTTGTGCTTGCATAGTTTTAACAGTATTATAGCAGAATGTAAAGTATAATGAAGGGGTCCGCTGAAAATAGGGCCCTACGTGACCGTTGATGTAATGCCAAACTCTCCTTGTGTATCACAAGGGAAGAAAAGGAGAATCTAGCAATTTATTGGTAGTCATTTAGGGCTTTTTTCCAGCATGCATTCTATATTTTAGAGCTGGAGATCAGTTGGATCTAACCAATTTTCCCACAGTCTAATTGGCTGATTATTGATCACATGATGATGACCAAATTAAAGAAACTTGTGTATCCAACACAGGACACAATAAGTGATAAATAAACACCTGTAATGCATGCAAATTCAATATAATTTATTTAACTTGAGTTTATTAAGATGATGTTTGAAGGTTGGGTGATTGATCATCACGACAACGTCCTTTAGTTCACGGCCTTCGTTCTTCTCAACAGCGTTTCCCGTGACAAATATTGATAATCTAAGCAGAAAAAATGACCCCTCTTGATAATTTAGGAGTTAAGAATACAAATATCACAATAAACAGCCTGTTGTATTTGTTTACTGTTTCACTTATAAACATGACAATAACAGTAAAGCAAAATCATAAGACAATATGCAAAGAATTGACATTACAGTTTATTGCTCTTCTACAAAGCTATAAGAGGAATTTGGTCAAAAGGCTTTCAAGCACTTGGCTATTATTTCAATCCATGTAAACTATTTGCTTTCAGATGAAAATTTGAAGGCTGTACGTTTTTCACAGAGATATTAAAGATGGAAACTTTTGTCACTTGATACCCATACAAAATTCCAGCTAGGCAAAAATTAAAATTCTTGTCATTTTTACATAGGATTTTTATCAATTTAGTTAAATCTGCCATACATACATTAATGACAGGGGAAAAAAAAAATTAAAATCTACAGTTTTAACCAAAAAGAAGGGATCGCAGTGTGGAATCTGAAGTAGCCGGATTGACTAATATGACCTGATAAATTCCACAACAATACAACAACCAGAAATTCTTAAGCTTGTTCGATCGAGCTGATTTCGTTTGGAACGAAACCATTCTAATCGATATAAGCCGCAATTCAGTTAAGTTTTAAAGCAAATTTGGTTCTACGGGAATCGATAACTCGACGAGTTCAAAGGCGTTGTTCCGGTTTGGTCTCACAGGGGAATTTCCCTTCAAAAGACAGGAATTTCTAGACCAGGGAAAACCCCGAGCGTTTTGCGATTTCCCCAAGATTTCAATCGATGGTTTCCAAATCAAAAGTTTTGATTTCACTGCCAACAGTTTTCAAAGAAAATGGACATTTTCACGAACGACGAAATATTCCACATTCAGGGATAAATAATTCACTCAGCGTTCACAGTAATAAATAACATATCCAATAGTTAGTTCGCCGGGTTGTGAGTTTAAACACGGTACGACTTGGAAGTATTTTTTAACCCCAAAATCCTGTTCTCTGGACCAAACAGGAATGAACGACACATATCGAATTTAAAGCTGACAAACTATACTTTAAACCTAGATGCGTTTTGCTGAAGGAGATAAAAAAGAGACAGAAATAAAGAGGTTTTTGTAAACAGTAGTCCCCTCACCAAACCATTCCTTGCGCTCCAGATCCGATGAGCTGTAGATTGCGGTATCGCTTCAACACGGTAAACACGGTGTCGCCAATTTGTATAGAATAGAACATGTCTGCGGATAAACTTAAAATGTTCTTCAATCCACCATCACTTTTCTCTCCCACAACAACCTTGTCAAAAGTCCTCCACAGAATAGGAATAACTCCACAACACTCCAACATCAGCGATCATCTGTCGGCCATAATGAGATATGGACCATGGCTAACAGCGCATGCGTTAATTCTGACCGTTCTGTTCGATTTAGTACTGGGTTCTAAGATAAACTCGTCTCCAGGTCCTGGTTGATGAAACAGACCCACTGTACTGTCACAGCTGTCACAGTGATTTGGGTATCTCCTAGTTTTGGGTTCCCCCGTACCCAAATCCCTTGTGTTTTGGGGATCCCCAATGGGATACACAGAAAACCTTTTCGCTAATTTGTACGATGTACTAGAATCAACTATTCGCGGATTACTCCCGAGACATGACCAGAACGATCTTGGCCAAAATATATTTTTCTTCTATCATTTAATTAGGATTCAGAACGAACAAGAGTCTACTCCACTCATGGTGATGGCATTTTTATTTCTATTTTTTTCATTGCTAAATTACACGTGACTGCTGGACCGCGCACTGACGACAGGTAAAATTTCAATACCATTAAAGACCATTAAAGAGTACAGATAATACATGAATTAGTCATTGGCATCAAGAATTTAACAAACTATGAAATCACTCAAAGCTAAAACTTAACTTAACTTGGCTCTACACATTGAAAAGGTATAGAACGTTCTCTGTAAACCTGACATATTCACTACACTGCGAAAACTTCACGCTGCCGAAAGATTGCCAGTCGACTTTCACACAAGCACTTGGGCAACTAGCAGTGGATTGATAATAAACCAGTGGGGACATTTTAATTTCTAAAACATGCAAAAAAAGTGTTACAAGAAAGCATTACAGCATAAACAGTTTCAGCTGCGAGTCAAACGATCACGAGAGCGAGGCCTGACTACAATCAATCAATCAGTCAATACTGTGGGGCTTTAATATAGCGAAAAATATAAAAGAAGAAACCGAAACAACGTAGGATGATTTTTTTGAAATTGTACTTTATTTCAGCTGGCCAAACCAGCCTTCTTCAGGTGCAATGAAACTTTTACATTGGGACGTGTTTTTATGTACCATATTTTCGGGATAAGAACGTTCTCTGGTTAAAAATAAATTAAAAACATAAGCTTTCGGCTATCAGTCTATAGCCTTTAACGAATGAAGAATGTAGCGCGCAAGCGAAAATATATACGAATGGGGTGCGAAAAATTGTGAATAAAAACAAGCGTGAAAAAAGCAAGAAGATAAAAATGTAAATGAGGCCTGATTACAATAAAATAGAATATTACCTAGGCAACGGTTTTGAGTTGTTATCCGCGTCGACGTTCCGTTGATGTTCCTTTGAGGAACATCAACGAAACTTGGAGAACTATTCAAATGGCTCTAATGTTGCCAACCATGCGTGGCAAAACAATCACTCCATTGATTTCGACAATGCTTGTGTCATTGACAAAGGCAATTACCGCGTTCGAAAAACACTAGAATCTTGGCACACAGCAAAAACCGTCGACGCGGATAACAACTCAAAACCGTTGCCTAGGCAATATTCTATTTTATTGTAATCAGGCCTCATTTACATTTTTATCTTCTTGCTTTTTTCACGCTTGTTTTTATTCTCAATTTTTCGCACCCCATTCGTATATATTTTCGCTTGCGCGCTACATTCTTCATTCGTTAAAGGCTATAGACTGATAGCCGAAAGCTTATGTTTTTAATATATTTTTAACCAGAGAACGTTCTTATTCCAATATGTCTTATCCTGGTTACAGTTCTATTTTTACCATATTTTCGTAAAACCGGAAATACGTAAAACTACTTGACAGTGTAAATTAAAGATAAGCATATGGTAAAATAAAGTAATGAAATAACATAATAAAAGGAAACAAGTCAGTAATGTTTCTTTGCAGATGTTCAGACCATCGGGATCAATTGTTCTGCCTTTTTGAATTAAAAAAGCTTCCCTGGCCTCACGGATATAGCACTATGACAGAAGGTCATGCAAACATAACGGTACAGTAGCCTGTCTGAAATAGTGAGCCATCGTACACAGACTGTTGGCTCCGGAAGAAATTTGCAGTGGCTGCAAAGTCATGTTGCCCGTATAACCCTCAAGTGCGACTCTTCTAGATGTTTCAGAGTTGGCTGCCTATCAACGCGGGAAGTGCAGTCTACAGTTTCTCAATGTAAAAAGTCTCCCATTCCTTTGGTGGAATACCTGCATTATAATACTGACAGTTGACTGTGCCATTGACGCCCGTTTTCTCGGAATGAACTTCTCTTCCATCTAAGCGTATGTAGCATTGAGTGAAGTGACCACTTCTGAACGAGTAGCCGCCGTTTGATTATTTTTGAAGAACAAACACTTCCCAAGCACCAGGATTAAACTGACAGTTCACTTCACCTCCACCATCGCTGTCAAAGTGTTTCATTCCCTTGCTGTCCAAGCGAATGAATACATTTTTCCACTTGGCGCTTTCGATCACCACTTTGCAGGTACATTCACGCGCCCGGGAAGGATTTATTTCCACAGGGTATATGTAAAATCTCTCGATGACAAAGCTGGTTTGTACTTACAGTTGACAATACCACTTCCGGGTCCCAACCATTGAGTCACTCCACGGCCATCACACCGAACGTAGACATCGGGAAATGCCACCGACCGCAGCGTTTTGGGCTTTAGGCCATCCGCACGTTGCAGAAAACGGGATACCATCTCAATTGTGAATCGTGGAATGGTGTAAGGACAACTTGCACAGCTACGTACACCGAGAACGGTCCAAAACCCATCGTACCGTGTATAGACGGGACTGCCATTTAATCCACCGCTCGTTAGATGGTGCATGTACAGCACCCTGTTGGTGTAGCTGGTGATTTTCCCCCCAGTTATCCACATGCTTCCTCGTGGTTTGTCAGCTGGAAAGCCACAGTTCATCACCAGGCGGCTGTCATCACCAGTTCATCACCAGGCGAAGTCGAGGCGGGAGGGATAGGTGCGGAACACTGCTCTTTCTTACGGTGCGACATGATTACATGTACAAGGCAAAAAAACTTTTCAGTTTTTTCTGAGTTTCGCAATATTCATTTTACCGGACATACGGCTCCTTATCTGAGATAGTTATAAATTTGTAAGCGAAACTCTTTGGTCTATTTTACGCTTCGCGCTTTTCACACAAAGTTTAGAGTAGTCAGCAAAATATTTCGGCTGAAATAATCTCATTAACGTTCCTAATATATTGTGCTGTCATGAAACACAAACGGGTTTGACAACGGCTAGAAACATTACTTTCAACGCACGAGCGTTTATCTCAAGTTTTCCAAATGTCTGGAGTGCGAGTTTTACGACAATAAGATGTTAGCTTTAGCTTTCTTACTGATAAAATTCTATATGCTCGGGGGGAAAAAAATAAAGCATATATTTGGCGTTTTTACTCTGATATGACATATCTTTTTAGCCAGTCAGGAGGAGCACAGATTCTAAACTTAATTAAAGCCCGTATAACGAGCTGTTTAACTACCCTATCATTTTCATATCGAGCTAATCACATAAACAAGAAAATCGAGTCCAAGGATTGTTAACATTGTATCAAACACGTTACATTCCCCACGCTATATGCGTTACGTTATGTGTTAATATTTTAATAATAATAATAATTCTATTTTTGCACTTATAACGCAATTTGTGACGTCACAAACTCTCGTTTCAAAAGGTCGAGTGCAAAAATGCATAATGATAAATTTCTATTATTCAGACGTTCTGTTGCTGAAAACTCAGAGAAATAATCAAATACAAGTCGTCCTTTTTCCGTTTCTCTGTTGGATTAGCCCTTCCTTACTATTGTATTTTATATCTAAACTACTCAAACGGTGAGCAGATTCGCAAAAAAGTCTAACAGGAATCGAATGATCGAGTGAATGGCTCCTCCCCATACCAACAACTTGGATTTTCCAAGTTAAAAATAACCGAACGGAAGACAGCGGTTGATGTATATATTGTCATTATGGCCTTTATGCTGTGCTTGCTTCGTGTCTGGATCATGGGGATTTGTCGCCAGATTTGTTAAGACGGTATTAAAGTTCCAGCCAAGCTCTTATTTGTCAACAATGCTATCTTTTGCGCCAGTTCCCTGTGTAATATATCCAGTGCGTGTACCTTAGTGCCAACCGTTTTCCTAAGACGTAGGAAAATGAAATTCGAACTTCCAGTTTCGTTTTTCGTTTACCCGCGCCATCGGAAAAGGGAATTCGAACTTTTATTTTCGTTTTTCGCAAGACACTGAAAAATCGAGTTTGAACTTCGATTTTCGTTTTTCGTTTTGTTCGTGTTCTATTATATTATCTCAAGACAGTTGCCTATTACGCAGACGCTAGCACTCTTTGGGCTTGTATTATTGCCTCCCTTTACTATCACAAATCTCGGAATGAAATGGCTATTTAGGTCCCACTATAAAGTCAAAAAGGCTTGTCATGATCAATATCCTCCAAAAACGAAAGACGAAAAAAGGAAAGGACAATTAGAATTCTGTTGTCCCATAGTTAGTGGAGGGGACTCCACTAACTATGGTTGTCCAAAGTTGTGGAAGTACGAAAAACGAAAATAGAACTTGGAATTCCATTTTCAATGCAGTAGGAAAACGGGAAACGAAAATGGAATCTCGAATTCCCTTTTTCGATGGGGTGGGTAAACGAAAATCGAAACTGGAAGCCCGAATTCCGTTTTCCCACATCGTAGGAAAACAGTTGGCACTAAGGTACTCGCATTATATCCGCTCGTCTATTCCGTTCGTTAAAGAATATAAGTTTGTGGAAGTTCTAACGACATCAAAGCCAGCGAGAGTGGCATAAACAACTTTGCATTTGGACATAATGTCGACTCAGGAATCCTCGATCAAAACCAAGGGCGGCACAGGAACCTAACATCCACCATTCAGGCTGTCTATTACCCTAAATAATAACACTACCGTAAACTTCCGAACGTTACTTTGGGGGGTCGTTACTTTCCATGGGTTGTTCCTTTCGGAGAGCATTAAACGTTACATAAAATTAAAATGACTGAGATCTGTTTACGAAATAAAACACGGAAATTCGTAAAAACAGTTCTTAACATGAGATACAATTCTTCGTTCCAGTTTAAATCTATGTAGCTGCCACATGGGTGGACTCATCATATCTACACCGCGTTGTTAGTGGTCGGGAGGAAAGCTAGTCAGATACCGTTAACTGTTTCAACTTCATGACGCACTGCTATGTTAGTCTGCTGAAGCAATATCTCAGTGTCTTTCTTTTAATACGCTCCTGTTGAAAATGATGTTAATTTGAATCAAAGTTACTTAATGAAAATTCTACGGGTTTCGTTTTAAGACCTTTTAACACGGCGCAGCACTAACTGATGAAGTAAGCGGAATATTGACATTTCACAACGATTCGTGGCATAAGCAATATCTTCTCCTTTGTTACCGTACTTCAACTTTCACCGTCTGGCTATTGATTGGAAAAAAATATACTATTGAAATTTGGTCTCACTATTTTCGGGAGGGGTGGGTAGGGGTGGGTTCGCTACTTTCAAAGGGCTCGCTACTTTCGGGATTTATGAGCGGCGGGAATTTTTTGACGTTACTTTCGGAAGTTTACGGTACCTTGAGACTGCAATGAGCACGCTCCATAATAAGTCAGTCGCTGAAAAATTCACTCCTACACCTTCTTTAGACGAGATCCTTCTTAATTCCCCTCCCACCTCCCCCATCTTTCCAAGTGGAGTTGGCACTTTGAAAGCGAGGCTGAATTGATGATGTAATAAGCTTGACTGGCATCACTACAAATATCCATTTCAAAACATCTTTTATTTAAAATTCCATATTTTTCGTGACAAACATTTTAAAATTACTTTGTCTGCCCGCCTGCAACATCAATGAATGAATAAAGTATTAGGAATACAGATGACATGACTGAAAAGCGGTTTTCTTGAGTTATCACAACATACATGAACTAAGCACGCACTAAGCATGTGTTACTCGCCATTCGTCAGTTTTTGTGACATGTAGAATTTTAAAATATAATACAAGTAAGCAGATGTTTCATTTCAAAGCGGAAGAGTCGGGGCTCCAACAAACCTATATTCTTAGTGCTGAAGCTATTCAAATTACAAATGGGCCTTGCCCAATTAAGCCATCGCAGTGTTTCACGCAAAACATCACCCCGCGCGTATTATATTTAACAATTATTCCACGAAAGCGCGTTGGATGTGAGATGATAGATATATAGTCAACGGGGCTTGTAGCGTCGAGTTGGCTATAATCTTCTCATATCCCCGCCTAACAAGAGCGAGTGGAATAATTGTTTTATTAAAAATGCCCCCAAAATGTAGAAAACTAAAATAAAATAAAAAATAAGAACGCGCCCCCAAAAAACATCTTTACCATACTTTGGCCATATACATACATAAACTTTATTATTTCAGTTTATTATATGGCCAGCTCCGTGAGCGGGCAAGATGAATCAAATCCTGCGCTGTAATTGGCTACCCGAGCGGGCAAGAGGGAGCTATCTTGTCCGCTCGGGACTACCCGCCGTGTCCCGCAAGAAAAATTTCCTGGAAAGCCATGTAATAAATCCTTTATTGACCAAGCTTGTTCGATCAAGATGGCTGGATATTGGCCTCGTTCTTTTTTTGTGTGTTTATGGACCTCGACTCCGTCTCGGTCCATAAACACGCAAGAAAATAACTTGGCCAATATCCAGCCATCTTGACCGAACAAGCTTGGTCAATAACCCATACGTCTAAAAGATTTAGCCTTGAAGGCATGTGGACACTAAATAAAAAATTAAATCTATAAATTAGTGGGGCAATAAATTAGATTATCTACAACAGAGAAAATTTATACATCAATAAGATGTAAGATGATATTTGTAGAGTATGGTATAAGAGCTCATATACCATGATGGCTAAGCCAATGAAAAGTCTTGAATTGCATCATCCAGTGATTCAGTTTTTAATAAATCAGGTATGTTAAACCATCGAATAAGGGTTTATTATTCCATTATTACATCATTTCCTAGTATTAGGCTGCTAGTTTTTGACATACATCTCACATCATCTGAAAATCGTAACGATTCTGTTCCCCAGACCGCTCTCGGCTAGCTCTGCTCCCCGTTGTGTCTTTCACCCCAGCCTGTTCAAAGGTCACCACGATACCAACAGCACCACAGGACACTCAACTTGACGCTCTAAAAACTGATGGCAGAAAGAACTGGGAGTTATTTCCAGAGAAGTTCTCTAGCTTTCGTTCAAAAGACCACTGACCAACATTTGTGGAACCAGATACTGTATTTTTATTTTTTTAGCAAACTGTCGCATTGAAACGACCTTCCCATAATCCTCCCGGGGGAATGGGGAGCGGGGTCCCATACAAAAGGGACTGGTGTGCTCGTCGTACCATTTAGGGGTTAAAAATTGGTTTTCATACCTCTTAGGGTGTTTTACCTCGAAAAGGTCCACCATGGGAGCTTTTGCGATACCTTCTAGAGCATTGAATTGAGCCGAAAAAAATATGACAGGAGATAACGTGTTGTTTGAGAATTGGTACCTCTTAGGGGTGAAAGACATTTCAAGCCACGCCCACAAAACAGCGTCTTGGTACTTATAAGGGGTTCTTTTCAAAATTTACGCCGAGCACCCCCTTCCTTTTTATATGGGAGTGATTCTATGGGAGTTCCCCCGGGGAGGGGTAATCCTCTCCTTAAAAATCAGATGAAAGAGCTCACTTAACTTGAAACAATTTTGCGAAGACAAAAAGATCTGTCTCTCTGGTAGAGAGGGAATTGCGGTGGACTTGAATAGCCTGTCCGCTTTTTGACGAACATGAGAACCTGGAGTAAGATATGCGAGTACATTTCCTCCTCCCCTAGGATACTGCTCGGATTTCCAGCCACTGTATGGATGACGTCCGTAAGAGTGTGGTGTGACGTCTCAGAACTTAGACGAAAGTCAGATGTGAGACTTTATTATGCATTTGAACTTTCAAGAGGCTACAGTGAGTAACTTTATACAATTGCAAACAGAGAGAATCAAATGTACAATTAAACAGTACCATTCACATTGTAACTACAACATACAGTATTCAACAGTAGTCAGCGAGTTATCTTATATAAATGTACAATGCACACAACTTGAGGTACATTTAAAAAGTATCAATTAAGACAAACAGAACTCAGCCTAATGGAACCTCAATAAAGTCTTAGAAAAAATGAAGGCAACTTTTATATCAAAAAAATCTCATTATCATAAAACTATTACACTAAACCTTTACTAATAATAAATAATTGCAAGTTACAGCGTGTAAACACCACATTGATTGCTACTAGACGCTTTGGATATCTTTTTAGATCACAAATTTATGTAAGTGTTTTTTGGTTTTTGTGCTTTTTTTTTTTCATGTCTTTAAAGTGAACATAAAAATAACTGCATTGGGAAGTAGATCATCTTCTCTGAGGAATAAGCAGTCTAATACTTCATTGCTTATTCACAGAGATTCATGGATACTCCCCAATACAGTACTAGCACAATTATTTCATAATTCAGTCTTCATAAACGTTAGCCCACAAACAGGCTTTTCGGCCTCCTCACAGGTAAAGAAAGAAGGATAGCTTGCTTGCAGGCTACATAAACCTAAAACAAACTTTCCCTGAATAATTTTCAAACCCCCTTACCATTGTTGTTCCTGGTGTGGTTTTTATTCTTCTTCTTTTTTCTTTCAATCAACATGCTGTAATCATCCTTACAAGTATATCCCAATTCCACTGTTCTACTGCATGAAGTTATGTGTTCATAAGCTATTACTTAAAGACTAGGACCTGCATGGCCATGAGATTCATCCTCATGAATCAGAAGATGTCATTTCTTTTTGTCGTAATCTTGAGTTCAAGTTTTCAGTTCAAATATGAAATCAACATAACAGCAGTAACATTTGTTTGCAAATATAAGTAAGTCGCATGGCACAGCAGTGGTAAACCTTCTTCATAACTTGACGATGCTGCCAGCATTGTTGCCCCCAACTTGACGCTGTTTGCTCCACTTGATGGTGGAGGGCAAAAGTTCCTTGATTAGGGAATCAAGTGCCTCAATCTGATGACCTTCCTTTTTAGCTTACATGAGCAGGATAATGTCGAGAAAAACAGTGATGTAACCATAACAAGCTGATGTAGGTCTTCATGTCCTAATCCGTTGTCAGCTAGCATCATCAGCCATTTCCAAACTCCATCCCTGTCCATGGCAATCTCAAAATCTTGTCATCATCCTGCTCATGTAAGCTATTCAATCATCTCCCGTGCAATCCCGCATATGATTCTCCAGCAGGTCATGTGGAAAATATTTCCTGCAGTTGGGGCACTGCAGTTGACTTCCCTGGCTAGGGGAGGGTGAATCTGTAAAGTCAGGCCCATCAGCAGTGACTTCCATCCCATATCCCCTTGGTCTCATACCTTTCTGCTGCAAATGAATAAACAAATAATTTGTTATTTGAGAAAATCATTCAGTAATTGCATTCATTGTATACATATAGCGAGAATACTCAAGCGTGTTTTTGTTTTGGTCTTGCTTTGTTTGTGAGGCATGGTGGCCTCATGGCTAATGTGCTTGCCTCTGGATTGAGTGGTCTGGGTTCAAGCCCTGGCCAGGAAAAGTGTGTTGTGTTCTTGGGCAAGACACTTCACTCTTGCAGTGCCTGTCTCCACCCAGGTGTATAAATGGGTACTGGCGAATTTAACACTGGGGGTAACCCTGCAATGGACTAGGATCCCATCCAGGGGGGAGTAGAAATACTTGTAATCACTTAATGCTACAAAAACCAGAGATAAGCGCCAGCCTGACAGGCTACTTGGCTCGTACACAAAATTTGCCTGGCTTTGCTTGTTTCCTTAAATTACAGATCACTTTTATAGATTCTAGAATAAACAGCTATGTGAGCCCACTTTCAACAAGGATGCTTTACAACATGTCTATATAGGGAAACGTTTTTGCTCCAGGTGAAGCACAATATTCATGACTGATAATCCAAGCTAGCGGTGGTATTGCCATTATACACATGTTTAGTATGTTTGTCAATTTACCTTTTGCCATGGCTCCTGGACTTGTGATGCGCATGGCTGTGTGCGGCCAGATGATGTTTGATGCCTATATGGCACTTTGGCCTGGAAACAATGAATACAGTGACGTGATTGAGTTAATTTGCTGTACAATGGCATGGAATTAAAGCAATAAAAGGTACACAGTTGAATCCCTATTAAGCGTAGGGGGTTGAACTGTATTACAGAATCTTAATTTGCACATCACGATCAGGCGATCAAATGCGTCATTCTCATAACCTGCCTGCATGAAATAGTTGTAATGTAGTGTAGAAGAATTTAGGATTCAATCACTCTCACCTGCTGTTGTTGGGCCTGAGCTTGTGCGTACATTCGCTCAATGTTTTGCCTCAAACTGATATGCTCCTGCTTTAGTTGTTCATAGCGTTGAACAATTTGATCCCTCTCACGTGAAACATGATCACGGTCTGACATGGCCCTTACTTTCTCTTGTCTTTCAATCTTAAAGTCATTCTCATATCCTGCAAGCTGTGAACAAAATAAAATAATTAGCAACACATCTTAAATTCTACTTTGACCCCCTGACCCTTCACGTACAGGGAAATGATATGTGCAGGTCTCCACCAAGGGTACACATATATACTTATAAATGGTTCTTGAGGAATGGATGCTCCCATCTCTGAGGCAGATCTAGGGTGTTTTGGAGGGTTCGGTCGAACCCCCTAAATTAAAAAATTAAGACATCATAGCATGCTGACTTGGCCTCAGAATGCCAGGAATCCCATTTCTGATGACCTCAATTTTAAAAATTTTCCAGGGGAGGATGTCCCTGGAACCTCCTACAGCATTCCATATCTCGAATCCCCTTCTCTAACATCCCATTTCCGCCCCAGCATCTGGAGTTTTAACTGTATCAAAAACTTATTCCTAATAAATCATCCGCTTCATGCTACAGAAACCGGGATAAGCTCCGGCCTGATGGGCCACTTGGCTCGTATGCAGACTTTACTTTTTTACTTTCAATAAATCATCCGGAGAGGGTGGCTTTTCGAGAGGTAAGAAAGCTTTCTGTGTGATCCTTTATTAGCAGCGAGTGATTTGATACTTACTGCATTCTGCATGAGTTCGTGTTCCATCTTCAGTTCATTAAGTGCACCTTCTTTCTGGTCACGATCTCTTGTTATGGAACGGACTTCATCACTTGTTTCCTTTAGCCTCTGCAACAGCCTTTCCTTCTCTTCTTGCAGCTAAGAAATGAAGATAAATCAAAAGGCAAGTCTAGGTTAATCTCAGAACAATATTAAAAGAGGCACAGATGAAAAGAAAACAAACTGATAATTAAAAATCATGTCAATCACATTTTATGAGGAAAAGTTATAATTTTTCACTTACAGACTGTTGCTGTGCGTTATGCATATCTGTTGCATCCTTTGCTGCAGTCAGTTCTTCTTTTGCTTGATCATGTTCTGCTATTATTTGTTCAATTTCTTCTCTCTTAGACTGGAGTTCATCTGTAAGTTTTTTGACTTCCTCTTTGAGTTTATTGACTTCTTCTGAAGTTGTCGGTTCCTAGAAAAGTTATAAATAAATATGGGTCATTGACCAAGCATAAGGTCAAGATGGCTGGATATTGGCCAAGTTCTCTTTTATGTGTTTATGGACTGAGACAAAAAATTTGTAAAAAAATAATAAACTTGTGTGTTGTTGTTATATGTTATATTTCAGAATTCAGGAGTTCCTATATTCAAGTTAGAACAATTGGCAGTTATTATTTTGTTTTCTGTTTTGTTAGTTCACACAAAATCCTGACATGGCAGATTTTTTCTGTGAACTTATACAATAGCTGAGGGCACAGCCTAAATTGCTTGGGGTAATTCTGATTCTTCTCACTTCCAATTAATTTACCCTAAAAAGGAGTAACACCAAATATAAATTACAGTGTAGAACATGGACTGTTGTTTACCTCTGGGTTTCCATCTTCACTGTCATACACGCGATTTAAAATTCTTCGGACTTCTGGTGACCTTGTGTGTTGACCAAGTTCTTTCTTCATCTCCCTTAATTGTAAAATCCTGTCATCCTTGAGTGATTGCAGCTCATTCTTAAGAGTGTCATTCTCTGTTACCACGGTTTCACAAAATACTTGCTTGGCATTCAAGTTTCTCTCAAGCTTTGTGACAAGTGCCGTTAGGCGCAATACTTGGTTTTTCAAACCGTCCGTATTTTGTCCCTGTACAGCATCCAGTGCAATCTTAAGTTCCTTTACCTCATTACTTTTCATATCCCGTTCATCTCGTAGTGTTATGATGATTTCATGTAGATCTCTGTTTTCCTAGGAAAGTAGAGGAATATTTTGACTAAGATTTTGTCGCTTCGTGTATAATTGAAAAACTGATATTGTTTGTGTCTGTAAAGAAAACATCACGTCATATTATTCAGGTTCCTGTTCAGCTGAACATTAGCAATCTTTATTTTTCTCCTGATCCTACAGATTAGGTTGCATTTTCCATCTCTAACTTCTTTCTCAGCTAAAAGTTCAGTTCAACTCTGTGCTGATTCCTATTTTTTGCCACGCCATAATTTTATTATCAGTTTTCTATTGAGGAAGTTGGTTTGAAGATTAATTGTAATAAACTATTAGTTATAAAACAGCACAACAGAACCTGTTCCCCCAAGAACTCGAATGGTTTATTTACGATTATCAATTAAAATAATGGAAAGTTGAAGCTTTCGCTTCCACCAGCATTTTCTTTGTGAAAATTTGCTTCGCTAAGGATTAGGCAATTTCTACAGAAAACAAAAGTTCTCATCAAACAATGATGTCAATCATGAAGTGTCGCGAACGTGCATAAACTCTCGGCAGTGAACCAATCGGGAGGTGACAGAGCAGAACGGGGAATCCCCTACTTCGATGAACAATACCTTATTCAAATTGCTTTCGGTTTCCAATCTTCAAAATTAGCATAGGGAAATGAGTGAAACACGTTAAATTAACTGACATTTTCTAATCGAAAGTACTTTCTATCGAATTTCAAGTCTGAATGCCGAGAACCTTCACCGATTTCTAGTAAAATAACATCATACGTGCTAATGTAAGTTATGCTTATCGAAGCAGATTTTTGAATTGCGTGTATCCGCCCTCCGGGGCACGCCGAGTCAATGTCGAGGGAAATTTCCCGAGATATAAAAAGAGCTTACTTGAAACGGAAAATGATTGATAACGCAAAAATTTAGCGAAAATATTTGCTACAGAAACATCACATAACCATACGTTTTTCTGAGTGTTTCAACTAGACTTGACATAATTCATAAAAGATAAGTCACAATGATTGTGCAAAACAACCCCGTCGATTCGCTACGCTTCGCGAGTTCCAAAGTTCGTCAATAAAATATCGCGCAAAGATTTGCAAAGCGAAAACCCAACTTTTCAAGCACTTACCACAGCCAAGTCAACTCCAGCCGGTCCTTTATTTGTCAAATGTTCCAACGCTTGTTTTAGTTTCGTGTTATCGCGAGTTAAAGCTTCCAAAACTTTCTTCGACACACCAGGAGTAACAACGGCGCCTATTTGAGCGCCCGACGGTAATTGAAGATTTAACTGTGTTATTCTGTTCTCTGCTCTTGCTAGAGAGCCTTCAAGCCGTTCATTTTTTTCTAGAAGAGTCTTGATTTGCTGCTCCTTCTTTTGCAACTGCAGTCCCAGGTTTTGAACTCCCGTTAGTTTCGACGCCATCTTCTTTCTATCAGTCACCATTACGACTAGCGACTGACGAAGACGTTGATTTTCGGCCAGGACGGCTTCAATATTTGCCTGTTCTGCCATTTTCAAGCCAGAAAAGATTGTAAGTTTCGACGAATTGCGGTGTTCGTTCTCTAAACTACCAAGTCAAGACTATTACTGATCGTCGGTTGACTTGGCCACCTTGCTTTATATCTCTGGACTATCACAGGGAAATTCCCTGCAAGGCAATCCATAGTGTGCATATTATCATGCGGGTAAAACCCGGGGGTCGGGTTAGCCCCGGTCGTCGGGGGCAACACGTAAGCTTTATTTTCAACAACTGAGAGTTCAGGTACTTTGCAAATGCTTCAAGTCAAATAGAGTATGCATTGAGTTAAATTTTATTTTTGTTCTACCGAACCTTTCTAAATGCCTCCTGATCTCATTTATTTATCAAATCTTTTAGTTGCAAAACTGCAGGCGAAAAGTTTCATGCCCGATCGCCCAAAGCGTCGTGTTTTACATATCTCAATTTTCTTTTCTCTCTTCACTAATATAGGGAAATGGATCGTTCAAGTCATAATTATGAGAGTCTTCTACCACTGTAATAGAAAAAAAAAAATGGTTTTAGAAAATAGAAGTTACACTTCACTCTTTAGTTGGCCAGCTGAATCATCGCTGATACTGAAGTGATATTGAAGTGTTTTGAAACGACTCTTCTGACCATAGTTAGCGATATTGCTAGTTCAAATTCTCCGAAATCTTCTCGCCATTTATCATTTGGAATATCACGGTCGAGATGCCGCAAAAATCGCAAATATTGCTGAATCTTATATTCTTGAAAATGTGCTTTATCTCGATGGCTTCAGTTGAAATGTTTCGAAAATGAAAAATAAAAAAAATAAAAAATGTTTGTATCAAGGTAGAATTATGGGAAGTATCTGGCATTACAGATTAAGACTAAAATAACATCCAATCAAATTATGTATTATATGCACGTGACCGTGATTAAAATCCTCTCTTAAAAATAGATTTCAAGACATTCAGTCTGCCTAGCTGTGGATTCTCTTAGTATAATCCTCTCTTAACTTTGATAACAACCAAGCGTTTGTCCACAACCCATGGGCTGTATGATTCTTATATGAAACTAGACAGAAGTTATGGTGCAATTATAAACTCCCGAAGCAACTTATAACATCACACCCCGGTTCCCCGTTGTTCATAATGCAACATCCCAGTTATTCTAATTTCCGAGTTTCCGTCATTTCTTTTACTACGCTCAGAAATACGCTTCTGTAAGTTCTTCAAAGTCCTCGGGAAAACTTGGGCGCAAAAAAAAAAATAATAACCCTCAAATTCCGCAATTCAGTCATTTTTGGACAAGTGTAATCCCCAAAATTTCACTTCCCTGTACTATATATAGGGTCTGTACACAGGCGCCAGGGAGAAGAGTCTCCTCTCCCCCCTGGATTTACCCAACTCTTTCCAGTATAGCGTTGGGACTGGACCACCGCTGTTTGGGAAACAAGCTCGCCCTCCTCCTCCGAAGCCCCGAGAATTCCACGTGAGCTCACAGTGTTAAAAAAATCGTTAATCGTTGCAATGGGTCCTTGATCCAAAGTTTCGGAGAAAAGTGCAAACTGGCGAATTAAAGATTACAACAAAACAACGCCGAGGTCTATGCTGCAGGCGTTGGTGGAACCGTTCACTGTTTTCAAACCCAGCTTTACAAGGCTTGTTTTATAAATTATGTTTGCGTCGCTTGATATGCGGAAACATTTTGCTTCCAGGCTCAGTACAGTCAGGCAGTGATAATCGAGATCCGCACGATACCTAACGGAGGGGTTTCTCCAAATAGCTTCAAGACACTTCGCATGACATGCATATGAAACCAAAATGTAATACCTAATATATTTCCCCAGCCCAGAAGACAACTGGAGTTCTTTGTAGTCATGGAGCTGTTTGTGAAATCTGACTTCCTGATTTTTGAAAGCGAAATTTCATGACGAATTTTGCACCAAAAATAGCTCGTCAGGTTGTTGTTGTACACGTCCGGTTCATGGAGGCAGCACGTGTCAGCTGAATGGGAGACGAGAGGTCAGACATATGTAATCACCTGATTTCCAGCTGCAGCCGCATGTGACTCCCACTTCCGGCCCCCATAGGAACACAAAAATCTGGTCGGAGAAAAAGATACCCCGCGGGGTCGAACCTTTGTGACGTGTTTCATGGTCAAATCAAAGAGCTTTTTGAGCCAACTCCTCAATGCAGGGGCTAAAAAAAAAGGGTTTGATGTGATGTGCTTCAAAAAAAAAAAACACCTTTGCCCTTAATTCCATACTTTGAGAATGAGGGCGTTTCTTTAAGAAAATCCACGATTGGATTCTTAAATCCGAAAGAATCCGAAAACGTATTTTGCGTTTCTTTACCAAACAGATCAATCCAAGATCACTCGGATCATGGTGCATCAATGGAACCGAAGAATCCACTCCGTCAATCTTGGATTTTCTTAAAGAAACGCACCTTTCAAGTCTCACTTGTTCCTTAGTTTTTGGGCTTAATTTGCTGGGGAGCCAGATATGTAAGTGAGTGTTTAGATTTTTTTCGATAACGCGGTAAAGAGAAACGAATGATGAGTAAGACAAAGTGGAGCTAAAACTGAAATTTGATGCCATATATGTCAAAAATTCTTCGTGGAAAGGAAGTCTATCACTTGACGGTTGCAACAGAGCAGACATCAACCAATGATAATTACGAGAACAGTGAAGACA